>NC_042972.1:3182459-3352459 GCF_901001165.1 Salmo trutta | reverse complement strand
TCATCAGTCATTCTATAAAGCAACTCTACTGTATAATCAAACATTGAAACCCATACTGTGGAATGGAAACTTTTACAATAGTTTTCAGTGTTTGATACTGTCTGCAACGTGTACCTGGCTGGCTTAGATTTAAAAGTGGGGATATGAATTTATAAAAACAAAAAAAGCTACATTTGTGAATTGCATTAATCGACAAGTTCATACAAAGTACAAGGTATTTTTTCTCTTATTTTCTTTCATATCTGTACAAAACACACGATGTTACTACGACTCAAATAAAGAAGTCTTTGTTATGATTCAAATCACTTTCCTGCTTCAATGAACCAATTTATTACAAACTGAGAAGCCAGAGGACTCAACCTGATGCTCTGCAGACCCCATGACAAGGGTACGTCCCAAACAGCACCCTATTCCCTCCCACAGTGCACTACTTTACACCAGGACCCATAGTGGTAAGGTCAAAAGTAGTGTTTATTATGTGGGGAATAGTGTGCCACTTGGGATTCAAAAACGAGTTCTCAGATTAGCACTGCAGGCGTTACCTGGCGTATATGATGTCAGGACATGTTGAGGTCGTTAAGAATGAAAGAATAGCTACTCTGTGGCCCTTCGAGAACCTGTTGAATATCTCAAAACACGTACCATTAATACAAAACCACACAACTATAAGCACATTTTCTTTAAATACCTCAGGAACATTTTCCAGTAACTGGAAAAATACAGGTGGATAACAGAGTTATTGTTGGATATTAGGGGCACACTCGCCCGGTCTCAGATCTGTTTGTGCTGTTTTGCCAACTTCTATGGTCATTGACAAAGACAACACAAACAGATCTGGAAACCAGGCTAAGGTCACGCTGAACTAACGCTCAAAGGGTTTATAATGCTGTGACTGAAAGTCGACTTCATCTGAGAAAGCTACTGAGAAACTATTATAAACATCTGCTTTCTGAAGAGAGAGACTAGCATAGCAGCTAATCGGCCATGAACCATTGTCTACGTCTGAAATTCACCCTGTATGTGCACTGCTTTGTGACCGTGGCCAATAGGGTAACGTTAGTGCACTATATAAGGGACTAGGGTGCCATTTGGGATGTAAAGCCACTGATCACGTCTCTTCCTGTCGCATGACCTCTGTTTTTGATGACGCAGACAGTAGGTGTACAAATGAAAGTTTACGGTAACCTGCTGGGATCAGTTCAGTCGGTCATATTTTCCTCTCGTTTCAATGACACACAGAGTCAAAACACACACACACACACACACACACACACACACACACCACACACACAAAAACACAGTCAAAACACACACAGTGGTTGGTAGGTATCCATGGAAACAACTCTCAACTGTCAGTCTGTCTCTGGTGGTAACCTAATCAGACTCTATCCTGAATGACAGTGATACTCGTGTTGACCTGTAAATATGTCTCTAGGCTAAAGTCTAATAAACCTGAACCATGAAGAATAATCAACATAACAACCTTCTGAAGTTAAATACATAAACAACACTACATTTCTGTGTTGACCCCCCTGATGAACAGGGTTTCTGTGTTGACCCCCCTGATGAACAGGGTTTCTGTGTTGACCCCCCTGATGAACAGGGTTTCTGTGTTGACCCCCCTGATGAACAGGGTTTCTATGTTGACCCCCCTGATGAACAGGGTTTCTATGTTGACCCCCCTGATGAACAGGGTTTCTGTGTTGACCCCCCCCTGATGAACAGGGTTTCTGTGTTGACCCCCCTGATGAACAGGGTTTCTGTGTTGACCCCCCTGATGAACAGGGTTTCTGTGTTGACCCCCCTGATGAACAGGGTTTCTATGTTGACCCCCCTGATGAACAGGGTTTCTGTGTTGACCCCCCTGATGAACAGGGTTTCTGTGTTGACCCCCCCTGATGAACAGGGTTTCTATGTTGACCCCCTGATGAACAGGGTTTCTGTGTTGACCCCCCTGATGAACAGGGTTTCTGTGTTGACCCCCCTGATGAACAGGGTTTCTGTGTTGACCCCCCCTGATGAACAGGGTTTCTGTGTTGACCCCCCTGATGAACAGGGTTTCTGTGTTGACCCCCCTGATGAACAGGGTTTCTATGTTGACCCCCCCTGATGAACAGGGTTTCCATGTTGACCCCCCTGATGAACAGGGTTTCTGTGTTGACCCCCTGATGAACAGGGTTTCTGTGTTGACCCCCCCTGATGAACAGGGTTTCTGTGTTGACCCCCCTGATGAACAGGGTTTCTATGTTGACCCCCCTGATGAACAGGGTTTCTGTGTTGACCCCCCTGATGAACAGGGTTTCTATGTTGACCCCCTGATGAACAGGGTTTCTGTGTTGACCCCCCCTGATGAACAGGGTTTCTATGTTGACCCCTGATGAACAGGGTTTCTGTGTTGACCCCCCTGATGAACAGGGTTTCTGTGTTGACCCCCCTGATGAACAGGGTTTCTATGTTGACCCCCTGATGAACAGGGTTTCTATGTTGACCCCTGATGAACAGGGTTTCTGTGTTGACCCCCCTGATGAACAGGGTTTCTGTGTTGACCCCCTGATGAACAGGGTTTCTGTGTTGACCCCCCTGATGAACAGGGTTTCTATGTTGACCCCCCTGATGAACAGGGTTTCTGTGTTGACCCCCCTGATGAACAGGGTTTCTATGTTGACCCCCCTGATGAACAGGGTTTCTATGTTGACCCCCCTGATGAAGAGGGTTTCTATGTTGACCCCCCTGATGAACAGGGTTTCTGTGTTGACCCCCCTGATGAACAGGGTTTCTATGTTGACCCCCCTGATGAACAGGGTTTCTGTGTTGACCCCCTTGATGAACAGGGTTTCTGTGTTGACCCCCCTGATGAACAGGGTTTCTATGTTGACCCCCCTGATGAACAGGGTTTCTGTGTTGACCCCCTGATGAACAGGGTTTCTGTGTTGACCCCCCTGATGAACAGGGTTTCTATGTTGACCCCCCTGATGAACAGGGTTTCTGTGTTGACCCCCCCTGATGAACAGGGTTTCTATGTTGACCCCCCTGATGAACAGGGTTTCTGTGTTGACCCCCCCTGATGAACAGGGTTTCTATGTTGACCCCCCTGATGAACAGGGTTTCTGTGTTGACCCCCCTGATGAACAGGGTTTCTATGTTGACCCCCCTGATGAACAGGGTTTCTATGTTGACCCCCCTGATGAACAGGGTTTCTATGTTGACCCCCCTGATGAACAGGGTTTCTGTGTTGACCCCCCTGATGAACAGGGTTTCTATGTTGACCCCCCTGATGAACAGGGTTTCTATGTTGACCCCCTGATGAACAGGGTTTCTATGTTGACCCCCCCGATGAACAGGGTTTCTGTGTTGACCCCTGATGAACAGGGTTTCTGTGTTGACCCCCCTGATGAACAGGGTTTCTGTGTTGACCCCCCTGATGAACAGGGTTTCTATGTTGACCCCACTGATGAACAGGGTTTCTGTGTTGGCCCCTGATGAACAGGGTTTATGTGTTGACCCCCTGATGAACAGGGTTTCTGTGTTGATCCCCCCGATGAACAGGGTTTCTATGTTGACCCCCCTGATGAACAGGGTTTCTATGTTGACCCCTGATGAACAGGGTTTCTGTGTTGACCCCCCCTGATGAACAGGGTTTCTATGTTGACCCCCCTGATAAGCAGGGTTTCTATGTTGACCCCCCTGATGAACAGGGTTTCTGTGTTGACCCCCCTGATGAACAGGGTTTCTATGTTGACCCCACTGATGAACAGGGTTTCTGTGCTGGCCCCTGATGAACAGGGTTTCTGTGTTGACCCCCCTGATGAACAGGGTTTCTGTTGACCCCTGATGAACAGGGTTTCTATGTTGACCCCCCTGATGAACAGGGTTTCTGTGTTGACCCCCCTGATGAACAGGGTTTCTGTGTTGACCCCCCTGATGAACAGGGTTTCTATGTTGACCCCCCTGGTGAACAGGGTTTCTATGTTGACCCCCCTGGTGAACAGGGTTTCTGTGTTGACCCCCCTGATGAACAGGGTTTCTGTGTTGACCCCTGATGAACAGGGTTTCTGTGTTGACCCCCCCTGATGAGCAGGGTTTCTATGTTGACCCCTGATGAGCAGTGTTTCTGTGTTGACCCCCCCTGATGAACAGGGTTTCTATGTTGACCCCCCTGATGAACAGGGTTTCTATGTTGACCCCCCTGATGAACAGGGTTTCTGTGTTGATCCCCCCGATGAATAGGGTTTCTATGTTGACCCCCCCGATGAACAGGGTTTCTGTGTTGACCCCCCTGATGAACAGGGTTTCTATGTTGACCCCCAGGATGAACAGGGTTCTGTGTTGACCCCCCTGATGAACAGGGTTTCTGTGTTGACCCCCCTGATGAACAGGGTTTCTGTGTTGACCCCCCTGATGAACAGGGTTTCTGTGTTGACTCCCTGATGAACAGGGTTTCTGTGTTGACCCCCCTGATGAACAGGGTTTCTATGTTGACCCCCCTGATGAACAGGGTTTCTGTGTTGACCCCCCTGATGAACAGGGTTTCTGTGTTGACCCCCCCGATGAACAGGGTTTCTGTGTTGACCCCCCTGATGAACAGGGTTTCTGTGTTGACCCCCCTGATGAACAGGGTTTCTGTGTTGACCCCTGATGAACAGGGTTTCTGTGTTGACCCCCCTGATGAACAGGGTTTCTGTGTTGACCCCCCTGATGAACAGGGTTTCTATGTTGACCCCACTGATGAACAGGGTTTCTGTGTTGGCCCCTGATGAACAGGGTTTATGTGTTGACCCCCTGATGAACAGGGTTTCTATGTTGACCCCTGATGAACAGGGTTTCTATGTTGACCCCCCTGATGAACAGGGTTTCTGTGTTGACCCCCCTGATGAACAGGGTTTCTATGTTGACCCCACTGATGAACAGGGTTTCTGTGTTGGCCCCTGATGAACAGGGTTTCTGTGTTGACCCCCCTGATGAACAGGGTTTCTGTGTTGACCCCCCTGATGAACAGGGTTTCTGTTGACCCCTGATGAACAGGGTTTCTATGTTGACCCCCTGATGAACAGGGTTTCTGTGTTGATCCCCCCGATGAACAGGGTTTCTATGTTGACCCCACTGATGAACAGGGTTTCTGTGTTGACCCCCCTGATGAACAGGGTTTCTGTGTTGACCCCCCTGATGAACAGGGTTTCTATGTTGACCCCCCTGATGAACAGGGTTTCTATGTTGACCCCTGATGAACAGGGTTTCTGTGTTGACCCCCCTGATGAACAGGGTTTCTATGTTGACCCCCCTGATGAACAGGGTTTCCATGTTGACCCCCCTGATGAACAGGGTTTCTATGTTGACCCCCCTGATGAACAGGGTTTCTGTGTTGACCCCCCTGATGAACAGGGTTTCTGTGTTGACCCCCCTGATGAACAGGGTTTCTATGTTGACCCCTGATGAACAGGGTTTCTATGTTGACCCCCCTGATGAACAGTGTTTCTATGTTGACCCCCCAGATGAACAGGGTTTCTGTGTTGACCCCCCTGATGAACAGGGTTTCTATGTTGACCCCTGATGAACAGGGTTTCTATGTTGACCCCCCTGATGAACAGGGTTTCTGTGTTGACCCCCCTGATGAACAGGGTTTCTATGTTGACCCCCCTGATGAACAGGGTTTCTATGTTGACCCCCCTGATGAACAGGGTTTCTGTGTTGACCCCCCTGATGAATAGGGTTTCTGTGTTGACCCTTGATGAACAGGGTTTCTGTGTTGACCCCCCTGATGAACAGGGTTTCTGTGTTGACCCCCCTGATGAACAGGGTTTCTATGTTGACCCCCCTGGTGAACAGGGTTTCTATATTGACCCCCCCTGATGAACAGGGTTTCTGTGTTGACCCCCCTGATGAACAGGGTTTCTATGTTGACCCCCTGATGAACAGGGTTTCTATGTTGACCCCCCCTGATGAACAGGGTTTCTATGTTGACCCCCCTGATGAACAGGGTTTCTGTGTTGACCCCCCCTGATGAACAGGGTTTCTGTGTTGACTCCCCCGATGAACAGGGTTTCTGTGTTGACCCCCCCGATGAACAGGGTTTCTGTGTTGACCCCCCGATGAACAGGGTTTCTGTGTTGACCCCCCTGATGAACAGGGTTTCTGTGTTGACCCCCCTGATGAACAGGGTTTCTGTGTTGACCCCCCTGATGAACAGGGTTTCTATGTTGACCCCCCCTGATGAACAGGGTTTCTATGTTGACCCCCTGATGAACAGGGTTTCTATGTTGACCCCCCGATAAACAGGGTTTCTGTGTTGACCCCTGATGAACAGGGTTTCTGTGTTGACCCCCCTGATGAACAGGGTTTCTGTGTTGACCCCCCTGATGAACAGGGTTTCTATGTTGACCCCACTGATGAACAGGGTTTCTGTGTTGGCCCCTGATGAACAGGGTTTATGTGTTGACCCCCCTGATGAACAGGGTTTCTGTGTTGATCCCCCCGATGAACAGGGTTTCTATGTTGACCCCCCTGATGAACAGGGTTTCTATGTTGACCCCTGATGAACAGGGTTTCTGTGTTGACCCCCCCTGATGAACAGGGTTTCTATGTTGACCCCCCTGATAAGCAGGGTTTCTATGTTGACCCCCCTGATGAACAGGGTTTCTGTGTTGACCCCCCTGATGAACAGGGTTTCTATGTTGACCCCACTGATGAACAGGGTTTCTGTGCTGGCCCCTGATGAACAGGGTTTCTGTGTTGACCCCCCTGATGAACAGGGTTTCTGTTGACCCCTGATGAACAGGGTTTCTATGTTGACCCCCCTGATGAACAGGGTTTCTGTGTTGACCCCCCTGATGAACAGGGTTTCTGTGTTGACCCCCCTGATGAACAGGGTTTCTATGTTGACCCCCCTGGTGAACAGGGTTTCTATGTTGACCCCCCTGGTGAACAGGGTTTCTGTGTTGACCCCCCTGATGAACAGGGTTTCTGTGTTGACCCCTGATGAACAGGGTTTCTGTGTTGACCCCCCCTGATGAGCAGGGTTTCTATGTTGACCCCTGATGAGCAGTGTTTCTGTGTTGACCCCCCCTGATGAACAGGGTTTCTATGTTGACCCCCCTGATGAACAGGGTTTCTATGTTGACCCCCCTGATGAACAGGGTTTCTGTGTTGATCCCCCCGATGAATAGGGTTTCTATGTTGACCCCCCCGATGAACAGGGTTTCTGTGTTGACCCCCCTGATGAACAGGGTTTCTATGTTGACCCCCAGGATGAACAGGGTTCTGTGTTGACCCCCCTGATGAACAGGGTTTCTGTGTTGACCCCCCTGATGAACAGGGTTTCTGTGTTGACCCCCCTGATGAACAGGGTTTCTGTGTTGACTCCCTGATGAACAGGGTTTCTGTGTTGACCCCCCTGATGAACAGGGTTTCTATGTTGACCCCCCTGATGAACAGGGTTTCTGTGTTGACCCCCCTGATGAACAGGGTTTCTGTGTTGACCCCCCCGATGAACAGGGTTTCTGTGTTGACCCCCCCGATGAACAGGGTTTCTGTGTTGACCCCCCTGATGAACAGGGTTTCTGTGTTGACCCCTGATGAACAGGGTTTCTGTGTTGACCCCCCTGATGAACAGGGTTTCTGTGTTGACCCCCCTGATGAACAGGGTTTCTATGTTGACCCCACTGATGAACAGGGTTTCTGTGTTGGCCCCTGATGAACAGGGTTTATGTGTTGACCCCCTGATGAACAGGGTTTCTATGTTGACCCCTGATGAACAGGGTTTCTATGTTGACCCCCCTGATGAACAGGGTTTCTGTGTTGACCCCCCTGATGAACAGGGTTTCTAAGTTGACCCCACTGATGAACAGGGTTTCTGTGTTGGCCCCTGATGAACAGGGTTTCTGTGTTGACCCCCCTGATGAACAGGGTTTCTGTGTTGACCCCCCTGATGAACAGGGTTTCTGTTGACCCCTGATGAACAGGGTTTCTATGTTGACCCCCTGATGAACAGGGTTTCTGTGTTGATCCCCCCGATGAACAGGGTTTCTATGTTGACCCCACTGATGAACAGGGTTTCTGTGTTGACCCCCCTGATGAACAGGGTTTCTGTGTTGACCCCCCTGATGAACAGGGTTTCTATGTTGACCCCCCTGATGAACAGGGTTTCTATGTTGACCCCTGATGAACAGGGTTTCTGTGTTGACCCCCCTGATGAACAGGGTTTCTATGTTGACCCCCCTGATGAACAGGGTTTCCATGTTGACCCCCCTGATGAACAGGGTTTCTATGTTGACCCCCCTGATGAACAGGGTTTCTGTGTTGACCCCCCTGATGAACAGGGTTTCTGTGTTGACCCCCCTGATGAACAGGGTTTCTATGTTGACCCCTGATGAACAGGGTTTCTATGTTGACCCCCCTGATGAACAGTGTTTCTATGTTGACCCCCCAGATGAACAGGGTTTCTGTGTTGACCCCCCTGATGAACAGGGTTTCTATGTTGACCCCTGATGAACAGGGTTTCTATGTTGACCCCCCTGATGAACAGGGTTTCTGTGTTGACCCCCCTGATGAACAGGGTTTCTATGTTGACCCCCCTGATGAACAGGGTTTCTATGTTGACCCCCTGATGAACAGGGTTTCTGTGTTGACCCCCCTGATGAATAGGGTTTCTGTGTTGACCCTTGATGAACAGGGTTTCTGTGTTGACCCCCCTGATGAACAGGGTTTCTGTGTTGACCCCCCTGATGAACAGGGTTTCTATGTTGACCCCCCTGGTGAACAGGGTTTCTATATTGACCCCCCCTGATGAACAGGGTTTCTGTGTTGACCCCCCTGATGAACAGGGTTTCTATGTTGACCCCCTGATGAACAGGGTTTCTATGTTGACCCCCCCTGATGAACAGGGTTTCTATGTTGACCCCCCTGATGAACAGGGTTTCTGTGTTGACCCCCCTGATGAACAGGGTTTCTGTGTTGACTCCCCCGATGAACAGGGTTTCTGTGTTGACCCCCCCGATGAACAGGGTTTCTGTGTTGACCCCCCGATGAACAGGGTTTCTGTGTTGACCCCCCTGATGAACAGGGTTTCTGTGTTGACCCCCCTGATGAACAGGGTTTCTGTGTTGACCCCCCTGATGAACAGGGTTTCTATGTTGACCCCCCTGATGAACAGGGTTTCTATGTTGACCCCCTGATGAACAGGGTTTCTATGTTGACCCCCCGATAAACAGGGTTTCTGTGTTGACCCCTGATGAACAGGGTTTCTGTGTTGACCCCCCTGATGAACAGGGTTTCTGTGTTGACCCCCCTGATGAACAGGGTTTCTATGTTGACCCCACTGATGAACAGGGTTTCTGTGTTGGCCCCTGATGAACAGGGTTTATGTGTTGACCCCCCTGATGAACAGGGTTTCTGTGTTGATCCCCCCGATGAACAGGGTTTCTATGTTGACCCCCCTGATGAACAGGGTTTCTATGTTGACCCCTGATGAACAGGGTTTCTGTGTTGACCCCCCCTGATGAACAGGGTTTCTATGTTGACCCCCCTGATAAGCAGGGTTTCTATGTTGACCCCCCTGATGAACAGGGTTTCTGTGTTGACCCCCCTGATGAACAGGGTTTCTATGTTGACCCCACTGATGAACAGGGTTTCTGTGCTGGCCCCTGATGAACAGGGTTTCTGTGTTGACCCCCCTGATGAACAGGGTTTCTGTTGACCCCTGATGAACAGGGTTTCTATGTTGACCCCCCTGATGAACAGGGTTTCTGTGTTGACCCCCCTGATGAACAGGGTTTCTGTGTTGACCCCCCTGATGAACAGGGTTTCTATGTTGACCCCCCTGGTGAACAGGGTTTCTATGTTGACCCCCCTGGTGAACAGGGTTTCTGTGTTGACCCCCCTGATGAACAGGGTTTCTGTGTTGACCCCTGATGAACAGGGTTTCTGTGTTGACCCCCCCTGATGAGCAGGGTTTCTATGTTGACCCCTGATGAGCAGTATTTCTGTGTTGACCCCCCCTGATGAACAGGGTTTCTATGTTGACCCCCCTGATGAACAGGGTTTCTATGTTGACCCCCCTGATGAACAGGGTTTCTGTGTTGATCCCCCCGATGAATAGGGTTTCTATGTTGACCCCCCCGATGAACAGGGTTTCTGTGTTGACCCCCCTGATGAACAGGGTTCTGTGTTGACCCCCCTGATGAACAGGGTTTCTGTGTTGACCCCCCTGATGAACAGGGTTTCTGTGTTGACCCCCCTGATGAACAGGGTTTCTGTGTTGACCCCCCTGATGAACAGGGTTTCTGTGTTGACTCCCTGATGAACAGGGTTTCTGTGTTGACCCCCCTGATGAACAGGGTTTCTATGTTGACCCCCCTGATGAACAGGGTTTCTGTGTTGACCCCCCTGATGAACAGGGTTTCTGTGTTGACCCCCCCGATGAACAGGGTTTCTGTGTTGACCCCCCCGATGAACAGGGTTTCTGTGTTGACCCCCCTGATGAACAGGGTTTCTGTGTTGACCCCTGATGAACAGGGTTTCTGTGTTGACCCCCCTGATGAACAGGGTTTCTGTGTTGACCCCCCTGATGAACAGGGTTTCTATGTTGACCCCACTGATGAACAGGGTTTCTGTGTTGGCCCCTGATGAACAGGGTTTATGTGTTGACCCCCTGATGAACAGGGTTTCTATGTTGACCCCTGATGAACAGGGTTTCTATGTTGACCCCCCTGATGAACAGGGTTTCTGTGTTGACCCCCCTGATGAACAGGGTTTCTATGTTGACCCCACTGATGAACAGGGTTTCTGTGTTGGCCCCTGATGAACAGGGTTTCTGTGTTGACCCCCCTGATGAACAGGGTTTCTGTGTTGACCCCCCTGATGAACAGGGTTTCTGTTGACCCCTGATGAACAGGGTTTCTATGTTGACCCCCTGATGAACAGGGTTTCTGTGTTGATCCCCCCGATGAACAGGGTTTCTATGTTGACCCCACTGATGAACAGGGTTTCTGTGTTGACCCCCCTGATGAACAGGGTTTCTGTGTTGACCCCCCTGATGAACAGGGTTTCTATGTTGACCCCCCTGATGAACAGGGTTTCTATGTTGACCCCTGATGAACAGGGTTTCTGTGTTGACCCCCCTGATGAACAGGGTTTCTATGTTGACCCCCCTGATGAACAGGGTTTCCATGTTGACCCCCCTGATGAACAGGGTTTCTATGTTGACCCCCCTGATGAACAGGGTTTCTGTGTTGACCCCCCTGATGAACAGGGTTTCTGTGTTGACCCCCCTGATGAACAGGGTTTCTATGTTGACCCCTGATGAACAGGGTTTCTATGTTGACCCCCCTGATGAACAGGGTTTCTATGTTGACCCCCCAGATGAACAGGGTTTCTGTGTTGACCCCCCTGATGAACAGGGTTTCTATGTTGACCCCTGATGAACAGGGTTTCTATGTTGACCCCCCTGATGAACAGGGTTTCTGTGTTGACCCCCCCTGATGAACAGGGTTTCTATGTTGACCCCCCTGATGAACAGGGTTTCTATGTTGACCCCCCTGATGAACAGGGTTTCTGTGTTGACCCCCCTGATGAATAGGGTTTCTGTGTTGACCCTTGATGAACAGGGTTTCTGTGTTGACCCCCCTGATGAACAGGGTTTCTGTGTTGACCCCCCTGATGAACAGGGTTTCTATGTTGACCCCCCTGGTGAACAGGGTTTCTATATTGACCCCCCCTGATGAACAGGGTTTCTGTGTTGACCCCCCTGATGAACAGGGTTTCTATGTTGACCCCCTGATGAACAGGGTTTCTATGTTGACCCCCCCTGATGAACAGGGTTTCTATGTTGACCCCCCCTGATGAACAGGGTTTCTGTGTTGACCCCCCCTGATGAACAGGGTTTCTGTGTTGACTCCCCCGATGAACAGGGTTTCTGTGTTGACCCCCCCGATGAACAGGGTTTCTGTGTTGACCCCCCGATGAACAGGGTTTCTGTGTTGACCCCCCTGATGAACAGGGTTTCTGTGTTGACCCCCCTGATGAACAGGGTTTCTGTGTTGACCCCCCTGATGAACAGGGTTTCTGTGTTGACCCCCCTGATGAACAGGGTTTCTGTGTTGACCCCCCTGATGAACAGGGTTTCTGTGTTGACCCCCCTGATGAACAGGGTTTCTATGTTGACCCCTGATGAACAGGGTTTCTATGTTGACCCCACTGATGAACAGGGTTTCTGTGTTGACCCCCCTGATGAACAGGGTTTCTGTGTTGACCCCCCTGATGAACAGGGTTTCTGTGTTGACCCCCCTGATGAACAGGGTTTCTATGTTGACCCCACTGATGAACAGGGTTTCTGTGTTGACCCCCCTGATGAACAGGGTTTCTATGTTGACCCCCCTGATGAACAGGGTTTCTGTGTTGACCCCCCTGATGAACAGGGTTTCTATGTTGACCCCTGATGAACAGGGTTTCTATGTTGACCCCTGATGAACAGGATTTCTGTGTTGACCCCCCCTGATGAACAGGGTTTCTATGTTAACCCCCCTGATGAACAGGGTTTCTGTGTTGACCCCCCTGATGAACAGGGTTTCTATGTTAACCCCCCTGATGAACAGGGTTTCTATGTTGACCCCACTGATGAACAGGGTTTCTATGTTGACCCCCCTGATGAACAGGGTTTCTATGTTGACCCCCCTGATGAACAGGGTTTCTATGTTGACCCCTGATGAACAGGATTTCTATGTTGACCCCTGATGAACAGGGTTTCTATGTTGACCCCCCTGATGAACAGGGTTTCTATGTTGACCCCCCTGATGAACAGGGTTTCTATGTTGACCCCCTGATGAACAGGGTTTCTGTGTTGACCCCCCTGATGAACAGGGTTTCTATGTTGACCCCCCTGATGAACAGGGTTTCTATGTTGACCCCCCTGATGAATAGGGTTTCTATGTTGACCCCCCTGATGAACAGGGTTTCTATGTTGACCCCCCTGATGAACAGGGTTTCTATGTTGACCCCACTGATGAACAGGGTTTCTGTGTCGACCCCCATGATGAACTGAACTGGTTGTGAATAAGTCGGCTATCTAAATACTCATGAACACAGACAACTAATAGACATGACCTTCTGGTGTTAAATACAGTTGAAGTCGGAAGTTTACATACACTTAGCTTGGAGTCATTAAAACTCGTTTTTCAACCACTCCACAAATTTCTTGTTAACAAACTATAGTTTTGCCAAGTCGGTTAAGACATCTACTTTGTGCATGACACAAGTAATTTTTCCAAAAATGGTTAACAGATCGATTATTTCACTTATAATTCACTGTATCACAATTCCAGTGGGTCAGAGGTTTACATACACTAAGTTGACTGTGCCTTTAAACAGCTTGGAAAATTCCAGAAAATGATGTCATGGCTTTAGAAGCTTCTGATAGGCTAATTGACATCATTTGAGTCAATTGGAGGTGTACCTGTGGATGTATTTCAAGGCCTACCTTCAAACTCAGTGCCTCTTTGCTTGACATCATGAGAAAAATCTAAAGAAATCAGCCAAGACCTCTACAAGTCTGGTTCATCATTGGGAGCAATTTCCAAAAACGCCTGAAGGTACCACGTTCATCGGTACAAACAAAAGTACACAAGTATAAACATCATGGGACCACACAGCCGTCATACCGCTCAGGAAGGAGACGTGTTCTGTCTCCTAGGGATGAACGTACTTTGGTGCGAAAAGTGCAAATCAATCCCAGAACAACAGCAAAGGACCTTGTGAAGATGCTGGAGGAAACAGGTACAAAAGTATCTAAATCCACAGTAAAACGAGTCCTATATCAACATAACCTGAAAGGCCGCTCAGCAAGGAAGAAGCCACTGCTCCAAAACCGCCATAAAAATGCCAGACTACGGTTTGCAACTGCACATGGGGACAAAGATCGTACTTTTTGGAGAAATGTCCTCTGGTCTGATGAAACAAAAATATATATATTTTGGCCATAATGACCATCGTTATGTTTGGAGGAAAAAGGGGGAGGCTTGCAAGCCAAAGAACACCATCCCAACCGTGAAGCACGGGGGTGGCAGCATCATGCCGTAGTCTGGCTTTTTTATGGTGGTTTTGGAGCAGTGACTTCTTCCTTGCTGAGCGGCCTTTCAGGTTATGTCGATATAGGACTCGTTTTACTGTGGATATAGATACTTTTGTACCCGTTTCCTCCAGCATCTTCACAAGGTCCTTTGCTCTTCTGGGATTGATTTGCACTTTTCGCACCAAAGTACGTGTTTTGCAGCAGGAGGGACTGGTGCACTTCACAAAATAGATGGCATCATGAGGGAGGACAATTATGTGGATATATTGAAGCAACAACTCAAGACATCAGTCAGGAAGTTAAAGCTTGGTCGCAAAAGGGTCTTCCAAATGGACAATGACCCCAAGCATACTTCCAAAGTTGTGGCAAAATGGCTTAAGGACAACAAAGTCAAGGTATTGGAGTGGCCATCACAAAGCCCTGACCTCAATCCCATAGAAAATTTGTGGGCAGAATTGAAAAAGTGTGTGCGCGCAAGGAGGCCAATAAACCTGACTTAGTTACACCAGCTCTGTCAGGAGGAATGGACCAAAATTCATCCAACTTATTGTGGGAAGCTTGTGGAAGGCTACCCGAAACATTTGACCCAAGTTAAACAATTTAAGGGCAATGCTACCAAATACTAATTGAGCGTATGTAAACTTCTGACCCACTGGGAATGTGATGAAAGAAATAAAACCTGAAATAAATCATTCTCTCTACTATTATTCTGACATTTCACATTCTTAAAATAAAGTGGTGATCCTAACTGACCTAAGACAGGGAATTTTTACTAGGATTAAATGTCAGGAATTGTGAATAAACTGAGTTTAAATGTATTTGGCTAATGATGTAAACTTCTGACTTCAACTGTACATAGATTCTGATTCTTGGATTCTTAAAATCAACCTTCTGGAATTACATACAGAGCCTTCAGAAAGTATTCACACCCCTTGACTTTTTCCACATTTTGTTGTGTTACAACCTGAATTAAAAAACATGTACATTGAGATTGTTGGTCAATAGCCTACACACACACACACAACACCCTATAATGTCAAAGTGAAATTGTTTTTATTTTGACAAATTACTTACAAATGAAAAGCTGAAATGTCTTGAGTCAACCCCTTTGTTATGGCCAAAATAAGTTCAGGAGTAACAATTTGCATGGACGGACTCACTCTGTTTGCAATAAAAGAGGTTATTAACATGATTTTGAATGAATATCTCATCTCTGTACCCCACACATACAGATAATGTGAAGCAGTGAATTTCAAACACAGATTCAACCACAAAGACCAGGGAGGTTTTCCAATGCCTCGCAAAGAAGGGCACCTATTGGTAGATGGGTAACAATATATAAAGCAGACATTGAATATCCCTTTAAGCATAAAGTTATTAATTACACTTTGGATGGTGTATCAATACACCCAGTCACTACAAAGATACAGGCGTCCTTCCTAACTCAGTTGCCGGAGAGGAAGGAAACCGCTCAGGGATTTCACCAGAAACATTCAGTCTGCTTTTCACCAGACACTGGGAGCTGAATTTACCTTTCATCAGGACAATAACCTAAAACACAAGGCCAGATCTACACTGGAGTTGCTTACCAAGAAGACAGTGAATGTTCCTGAGTGGCAGAGTTACAGTTTTGATTTAAATCTGCTTGAAAATCTATGGCAAGACCTGAAAATGGTTGTCTAGCAATGATCAACAACCAATTTGACAGAGCTTGAAGAACTTTGAAAATAATAAATGGGCAAATGTTGAACTATCCAGGTGTGCAAAGCTCTCAGAGACTTACCCAGAAAGACTCACAGCTCTCAGAGACTTACCCAGAAAGACTCACAGCTGTAAACACTGCCAATGGTTATTATAACTTGTATTGACTTAGGGGGTTGAAATTGTACGTAATAAAGATATGATGGGGGGGGGTTTGTAAAAAAAAAAAGTACAGTTTGACAGCGCTTTTGGTGTAGATCGTTGACAAAAAAAAGGACAATTAAAACAATTTTAATCCCACTTTGTAAACACAACAAAATGTGGAAAAAGTCCAGGGGCGTGAATACTTTCAGAAGGCACTGTACGGTATGTAAGCCTATTTAAAGACTTGATTGTTTCAATTATTCAACAGACAGAATGTGAGACGTGTCAGGGGGGAGATGATACATTTGAATCTAAAAATGACTGGAGTCATCTCTATTGTAGGCTAGACACTGAGGTTAGAACCAGATCTCAGTAAACTGACCGATTCTTCCGTAGGAAAATATTACACAAACTCAATGGGAGAAAGATGATACTGTACTGAAACATGAATAAAATACTCTTTTCCTTTAGAGCTGGGAGTCTCAGCCAAACCCTGACATAGTTGGACCTTCTGAGTTCTCCATAAGTACCCCTTCAGACTGCAAATTCATAGATTGAGCTATGGATTTATGGACTGGCCATCATCCATGATATTAAAAATATAGTTTTAACCAATGTTTTGACGGCTACGGTGTTTTCTTACAATTACATTGTTTACAAACAATGGAGTAAAACAAGCTTCTATTTTTGGATTCTGATAAGTTATGGTATAACAGTTGAATTTAGCCCATGAGGGATTTATAGGTTATATAATATATCATACATTTAAAAGTAAAATAAATAAATAAACAATTACCAATCGCAGATTACCCCCCTTTTAACATGCAGAATGCGAGATGAGCTTAAAGCAGGCTCTAGTCTAGAGTCTATTGTCGGCTAGACAGCAATATTAGAACCAGATCTCGAGTATGCTGACTTATATTACACACTGACTCAATGGGAGAGAGAGAGATAATAGTGTAGTGACACATGAATAAAACACCCATCTGGGTCTTTCCATTATACTGTAGCTGTGTGTTCTCAGCCAAACCTACACATAGTTGGACCCTCTGTGTTTCCCCCATAAGTACCTCTTTAGACTGCAGTTACTGCTGTGGCAAGCAGATATCAATGCCACATGGAAAGATTATGGAAAAAGAATTGTGTAATACTTAGCACTGACGGCAACATGCATTTAACATTATTTTGTGCTTTGGTTGGGTATGAGTTTGGGACATTTCTGGTAATTCCAACCTAGTTCAAATGGTTACGTTGGCCCAAAGTCTATTCCTAAAACAGAAACTAAGTGAAAATGGGAATTGAGAATGCAACCCCAGCTGCTGCTACAGAGTGTGAATGAGTGACACTTTAACTAGCTTAGCAGTGGGGTCATTGTACAGACACATTAACTAGCTTAGCAGTGGGGTCATTGTAGCTACACTTTAACTAGCTTAGCAGTGGGGTCATTGTAGCTACATGTTAACTAGCTTAGCAGTGGGGTCATTGTAGCTACATGTTAACTAGCTTAGCAGTGGGGTCATTGTAGCTACACTTTAACTAGCTAAGCAGTGGGGTCATTGTAGCTACATGTTAACTAGCTTAGCAGTGGGGTCATTGTAGCTACATGTTAACTAGCTTAGCAGTGGGGTCATTGTAGCTACACGTTAACTAGCTTAGCAGTGTGGTCATTGTAGCTACACGTTAACTAGCTTAGCAGTGGGGTCATTGTAGCTACACATTAACTAGCTTAGCAGTGGGGTCATTGTAGCTACATGTTAACTAGCTTAGCAGTGGGGTCATTGTAGCTACACATTAATTAGCTTAGCAGTGGGGTCATTGTACAGACACATTAACTAGCTTAGCAGTGGGGTCATTGTACAGAAACATTAACTAGCTTAGCAGTGGGGTCATTGTAGCTACACTTTAACTAGCTTAGCAGTGGGGTCATTGTAGCTACATGTTAACTAGCTTAGCAGTGGGGTCATTGTAGCTACATGTTAACTAGCTTAGCAGTGGGGTCATTGTAGCTACACATTAATTAGCTTAGCAGTGGGGTCATTGTACAGACACATTAACTAGCTTAGCAGTGGGGTCATTGTACAGAAACATTAACTAGCTTAGCAGTGGGGTCACTGTAGCTACACGTTAACTAGCTTAGCAGTGGGGTCATTGTAGCTACATGTTAACTAGCTTAGCAGTGGGGTCATTGTACAGACACATTAATTAGCTTAGCAGTGGGGTCATTGTACAGAAACATTAACTAGCTTAGCAGTGGGGTAATTGTAGCTACACGTTAACTAGCTTAGCAGTGGGGTCATTGTACAGACACATTAACTAGCTTAGCAGTGGGGTCATTGTACAGAAACATTAACTAGCTTAGCAGTGGGGTCATTGTAGCTACACGTTAACTAGCTTAGCAGTGGGGTCATTGTAGCTACACATTAACTAGCTTAGCAGTGGGGTCATTGTACAGAAACATTAACTAGCTTAGCAGTGGGGTCATTGTAGCTACACGTTAACTAGCTTAGCAGTGGGGTCATTGTAGCGACACATTAACTAGCTGAGCAGTGGGGTCATTGTACAGAAACATTAACTAGCTTAGCCGTGGGGTCATTGTACAGAAACATTAACTAGCTTAGCAGTGGGGTCATTGTAGCGACACATTAATTAGCTTAGCAGTGGGGTCATTGTACAGAAACATTAACTAGTTAGCAGTGGGGTCATTGTACAGAAACATTAACTTGCTTAGCAGTGGGGTCATTGTACAGAAACATTAACTAGCTTAGCAGTGGTGTCATTGTACAGAAACATTAACTAGCTTAGCAGTGGGGTCATTGTACAGAAACATTAACTAGCTTAGCAGTGGAGTCATTGTAGCTACACGTTAACTAGCTTAGCAGTGGGGTCATTGTAGCTACACATTAACTAGCTTAGCAGTGGGGTCATTGTAGCTACACATTAACTAGCTTAGCAGTGGGGTCATTGTACAGAAACATTAACTAGCTTAGCAGTGGGGTCATTGTAGCTACACGTTAACTAGCTTAGCAGTGGGGTCATTGTAGCTACATGTTAACTAGCTTAGCAGTGGGGTCATTGTAGCGACACATTAACTAGCTTAGCAGTGGGGTCATTGTAGCTACACATTAACTAGCTTAGCTGTGGGGTCATTGTACAGAAACATTAACTAGCTTAGCAGTGGTGTCATTGTACAGAAACATTAACTAGCTTAGCAGTGGGGTCAATGTACAGAAACATTAACTAGCTTAGCAGTGGAGTCATTGTAGCTACACGTTAACTAGCTTAGCAGTGGGGTCATTGTAGCTACATATTAACTAGCTTAGCAGTGGGGTCATTGTAGCTACACATTAACTAGCTTAGCAGTGGGGTCATTGTAGCTACACATTAACTAGCTTAGCTGTGGGGTCATTGTACAGAAACATTAACTAGCTTAGCAGTGGGGTCATTGTAAAGAAACATTAACTAGCTTAGCAGTGGGGTCATTGTAGCTACACATTAACTAGCTTAGCAGTGGGGTCATTGTAGCTACACATTAACTAGCTTAGCAGTGGGGTCATTGTAGCTACACATTAACTAGCTTAGCAGTGGGGTCATTGTAGCTACACATTAACTAGCTTAGCAGTGGGGTCATTGTAGCTACACGTTAACTAGCTTAGCAGTGGGGTCATTGTACAGAAACATTAACTAGCTTAGCAGTGGGGTAATTTTAGCTACTCATTAACTAGCTTAGCAGTGGGGTAATTTTAGCTACTCATTAACTAGCTTAGCAGTGGGGTAATTTTAGCTACACAGCACAGTGACTAAAACAGAGACTTCCCTATTGGCACTACCAACTGTATAGTAGCCTAATTGGTTAGATGCTCAGTTTGACCACTTAATGATATAAAAAGAAAAATAACTATTTTGGATTTATACTGAACAAAAAAATAAACACAAAATGTGAAAGTGTTGGTCCCATGTTTCATGAGCTGAAATAAAAGATCCCAGAAATGTTCCATATGCACAAAAAGCTTATTTCTCTCAAATTTTGTACACAAATTTGTTTACATCCTTTTTAGTGAGCAGTTCTCATTTGCCAAGATAATCCATCTACCTGACAGGTGTGGCATATCAAGAAGCTGATTAAACATCATGATTATTACACAGGTGCACCTTGTGCTGGGGACAATAAAAGGCCACTATCAAGTTTTGAGAGAGCGTGTAACTGGCATGCTGACTGTAGGAATGTCCACCAGAGCTGTTGCCAGAGGATTTTATGTTAATTTCTCTACCATAAGCCGTCATTTTTGAGAATTTGCTCCTCTAAGTCACGCTGGGTGTCTCACAGACACTTGCTTCTCTAAGTCACGCTGGGCGTCTCAGAGACGCTTGCTTCTCTAAGTCACGCTGGGCGTCTCAGAGACACTTGCTCCTCCTCTAAGTCACGCTGGGCGACTCAGAGACACTTGCTTCTCTAAGTCACGCTGGGCGACTCAGAGACACTTGCTTCTCTAAGTCACGCTGGGCGACTCACAGACACTTGCTTCTCTAAGTCACGCTGGGCGTCTCAGAGACGCTTGCTTCTCTAAGTCACGCTGGGCGTCTCAGAGACACTTGCTCCTCCTCTAAGTCACGCTGGGCGTCTCAGAGGCACTTGCTCCTTTAAGTCACGCTGGGTGTCTCAGAGATACTTGCTTCTCTAAGTCACGCTGGGCGTCTCAGAGGCACTTGCTCCTTTAAGTCACGCTGGGTGTCTCAGAGATACTTGCTTCTCTAAGTCACGCTGGGCGTCTCAGAGACACTTGCTTCTCTAAGTCTTGTTGATGACTGTTCAGCAGAATAAAAATGTATGTATAATATCTATCATGGCACCAGGCCACCTATGGACGGTATTTATAGGGAAGGAGGGTTGGGGAGCAGGGGATTGGGACCTACCGGTAGGACGATACATTAGTTTCTACATAAAGACTAAAGCATTGAGAAGTTAAACGTGCAATTCTGGCCCCGTTTCAAGTACTGATGAGAACCACATGACTGGCCGGTAACGATGCGTTTTCAGGACTAGCCAGCTATACAGAGATGTGTGGTGGTGATCTCTCTATCTGTGTGTGAGAGGAGAGAGAGAGAGAGAGAGAGAGAGAGAGAGAGAGAGAGAGACAGAGAGAGAGAGAGACAGAGAGAGAGAGAGAGAGAGACAGAGAGAGAGAGAGAGAGAGAGACAGAGAGAGAGACAGAGAGAGAGACAGAGAGAGAGACAGAGAGAGAGAGAGAGAGAGAGAGACAGAGAGAGAGACAGAGAGAGAGAGAGAGAGAGAGACAGAGAGAGAGAGAGACAGAGAGAGAGAACGAGAGAGAGACAGAGAGAGAAGAGAGACAGAGAGAGAGAGACAGAGAGAGAGAGAGAGAGAGAGAGAGAGACAGAGAGAGAGAGAGAGAGAGAGAGACAGAGAGAGACAGAGAGGGAGAGAGAGAGAATGAGAGAGAGAGAGAGAGAGAGAGAGAGAGAGAGAGAGAGAGAAAGAGAGAGCGAGAGAGCGAGAGAGAGAGAGAGTGAGTGATAGGTCTTTATTCAAACCAAGCTCTCCATGCTAGCAGCAGCAGCAGCAGCAGCAGCACTTTATTGTTCATTCAGAGAGTTAGTGTTTCTGTCTGATGCACCTTCCTCCCATCCACTGTGACCGGCGCTCCCCGTTCCTACACACTACCGGTTCCTTTTGTGGATAGAGTAACTCTCTTTGGTTCATGTTCTCCCTGGAGGTTATCTGACAGGAGTTAAAACAACGACACAACACACTAAGTGACTGTTGAGGTGAGTTAAACAAAATGTATATTATTGTAAGGGGCAATGAGACGTTATTAGAGTTGTATGATATGTAGAGAATGTTTTTAGATGTATGATATGTAGAGGGTGTTTTTTTTAGATGTGATCTGACAATGGCTTACTTAGTTCACCCTGAGTGGATCAATAAAGTTATATAGAATTAAACTGTGTGGGGGGGGTGGGGGGGGGGGGGTAACTGTCCTCGGAGGTGCGCTACCTCAGAATGAACTTACTGTATGTTGCTGACTGCTGAGGTGTTCTACCTCAGAATGAACTTACTGTATGTTGCTGACTGCTGAGGTTTTCTACCTCAGAATGAATTTACTGTATGTTGCTGACTGCTGAGGTTTTCTACCTCAGAATGAATTTACTGTATGTTGCTGACTGCTGAGGTGTTCTACCTCAGAATGAACTTACTGTATGTTGCTGACTGCTGAGGTTTTCTACCTCGATGTTATTGCTAAACGTCAATAACGGATACATTATCTGAGTTTATGAACTTGATCTCAGAAACGTTTGAATAGATTGTGATTTTATCTCAATTGATGTTGCAGGCTTAAAGGAAAAATCCACCCAAATCCACTCGTTCCTCTAATTTAGTGTCACATAACGCTAATATGTGAGAAGAGTATTTTTTTTTGGGGTGAACAAATGTTTAATTTTGACGTTATAATAATAAAGTTGGTAGCAACACGTGGAAATTGTTGTGAAAATCTGTTGCAGCTCAAGTCGACTACAAAACCCACAATGCAATGCTCTATATGGGCTGGCTGGCTAGCTAGCTATCTAGCAAACGTAGCTACACACAATAATACTAAAGTCAACAACAGCATGTGAAATAGCTAATTAGCTATAAAATTGGTTAAACAAACTGCACAATCAATTTAGGAGTTTACAATCTCACCATTGTAGACTCCATGTTCAGATCGATGTGCGAGTCTGACACTTTCATGTGTTAGACTCTCTGTTAAATTACACATTTCTCGAGGTAGGAATATCGCCCCCCCCCTCCAAAAAAATATGATCAATGGTTCATTGGAGAGAAGACATAACCGCGTTTTGGTATCGGCCAGTATTGTAATCTGACATGTATGAAAGGCGTTTTGGAGATCAATTCAATACCTCAGATACACGTGAAAACATGAATTTACCCAGGGGAATCGATAGAAGAACATCGCTCAGAGATGCACAAAAAAAAACAACATTACGTTCAGAATGGGAAGAATCTTTACTGTAAATACGCTTCTTGATGGTTCAGCGTTGACATGCACAAGAGGAAAATTGAAAAAATTATGATCGGTATTAAAATGGCAGCATGCATAAAAGATGCGAGAGAAATTGTAGAAAATCTGCTTATTTGTAACCAAACAGTAACTGGTTATTCAAAAACATAGTACTTCTGATTCTAGAGTAGTGCAGTATGATATGCAGCGCATTCGGAAAGTATTCAGACCCCTTGACTTGTTCCACATTTTGTTACGTTACAGCCTTATTCTAAAACTGATTCAATGTTTGTTTTTTTCCTACACACAATATCCCATAATGACAAAGCAAAAACAGGTTTAATTAAACATTTTTACAACAAAAAACCCCCCGGAAATATCACATTTACATAAGTATTCAGACCCTTTACTCAGTACTTTGTTGAAGCAACTTTGGCAGCGATTACAGCCTCGAGTCTTCTTGGGTATGATGCTACAAGCTTGGCACACCTGTATTTGGGGAGTTTCTCCCATTCTTCTCTGCAGATCCTCTCAAGCTCTGTCAGGTTGGATGGGGAGCGTCGCTGCACAGTTATTTCCAGGTCTCTCCAGAGATGTTCGACTGGGTTCAAGTCCGGGCTCCGGATGGGGCACTCAAGGACATTCAGAGACTTGTCCCGAAGCCACTCCTGCGTTGTCTTGGTTGTGTGCTTAGGGTCGTTGTCCTGTTGGAAGATTAACCTTTGCCCCCTGTGTGAGGTCCTGAGTGCACTGGAATAGGTTTTCATCAAGTATTTCTCTGTTCTTTGCTCTGTTCATCTTTCCCTCGATCCTGACTATGCTGCCACCACCATGCTTCACCGTAGCAAGTCAAAGAGTTCAATCTTGGTTTCATCAGACCAGATAATCTTGTTTCTTATGGCCTGATTGGTGGAGTGCTGCAGAGATGGTTGTCCTTCTGGAAGGTTCTCCCATCTCCACAGAGGAACTTTGGAGCTCAGTCAGCGTGACCGTCAGGTTCTTGGTCATCTCCCTGACCAAGGCCGTTCTCCACTGATTGCTCAGTTTGGCCGGGCGGCCAGCTCTAGGTAGAGTCTTGGTGGTTCCATACCTCTTCCATTTAAGAATGATGGAGGTCAATGTGTTGTTGGGGACCTTCATTTGTTGGTACCCTTCACCAGATCTGTCCCTCGCTACAATCCTGTCTCGGAGCTCTACAGACAATTCCTTCAACCTCATGGCTTGGTTTTTGCTCTGACATGCACTGTCAACTGTGGGACTTTATATAGACAGGTGTGTGCCTTTCCAAATCATGTCTTACCACAGGTGGACTCCAATCAAGTTGTAGAGACATCTCAAGGATCATCAATGGAAACAGGATGCACCTGAGCTCAATTTCAAGTCTCATAGCAAAGAGTCTGAATATTTATGTAAATAAGGTATCTGTTTATTATTTGAATACATTTGCAAAAACATTCTAAAAACCTGTTTACGCTTTGTCACTATGGGGTACTGTGTGTAGATTGCTAAGATTTTTTACTTTAAAAAAAATATATTTTAAAATAAGGCTGTATTATAACAAAATGTGGAAAAAGTCAAGCGATCTGAATACTTTTCCCCAAATTCACTGAATCACGTTATTTCGTTTCAAATGTCTGTGTGCTGTTAAGTATTATCGAATGCCTCTGAACCACCACCAAATACTTGTGGGTAGAAACAGCACTGGGTTGCAGAATGGAGCAATGTTGAACAGAGCATGGTCATACACAATGAACCCCAAACCCACAGTACTGTTCCACTTCCCTCAGCTGGCCTTCAGAAAGGGGGAGAAGATAACGGTTTCCCTTCTGTTGGCCTTGTGTAATCTGAGAACGTGTGAGAAATGGACAGCTACATAGCTGTATAAACCTTACGTGTAAAACGCCATAGACTGTGAATATTGAGCAAGAAGCAATACAACATTTGCGTCGACTCTAATGTCTCAATTCCTGCACAATAGTTAATGGAAACCTTGATTACAGACAAAAAACCTCCACCAGTTACTTTTTAAGTCTCTCTCTCTCTCCCAAAACACGTACGAAACAGCAGGTACACCCATAGTATTAGGATTGAACTTACAGGGTGGATCTTGACATGTTTTTACTCATCTAGACATGCCTTCCATCCACAAATAAATCGAGTTCTAAATTTTTGGTAAAGTTGTGACATGCAGAGAGAAAATAATAAACTACTTTAGCATCAACCATCAGAATCAGAACAAGTAGAAATGTTAACTTTGAATATGAACTTTCTATTTAAGACTGAATCATCATCAATCCCCCCCCCAAAAAAACATAACATGTATCAACATCCTTACACTGCAGGCAAGGACATCGTTTTGGCAAAGACTTGGCAGTAATGTCTAAAAACCATAACAACATGTATCAACATACTTACAGAGCAGGCCAGGACATCATTTTGGCAAAGACTTGGCAGTAATGTCTAAAAACCATAACAACATGTA
This sequence comes from Salmo trutta, assembly GCF_901001165.1. NCBI lineage: Eukaryota > Metazoa > Chordata > Actinopteri > Salmoniformes > Salmonidae > Salmo > Salmo trutta. The sequence continues at coordinate 3,327,056 of NC_042972.1, read as the reverse complement.
TCAACATACTTACAGAGCAGGCCAGGACATCATTTTGGCAAAGGCTTGGCAGAAACGTCAAGCAAGATTAACGTCATCAGTTCAGTTTGTCTGTTTAGACTTCAGGAGCTGCAGGGTAATTCTAAAACCCTCAGAATCATAATCTGATCATTCAGTACCAGTCAAAAGTTTGGACACACCTACTCATTCAAGGGTTTTTCTTTATTTTTACTATTTTCTACATTGTAGAATAATAGTGAAGACATCAAAACTATGGAATAACACATATGGAATCATGTAGTAACACAAAAAAGTGTTAAAAAAATCACAATATATTTTATTGATTCAGCTTTGCACACTCTTGGCATTCTCTCAACCAGCTTCACCTGGAATGCTTTTCCAAGAGATCCCATATACCTTGTCACAACACAACTGATTGCCTCAAACGCATTAAGAAGGAAAGAAATTCCACAAATTAACTTTTAACAAGGCACACCTGTTAATTGAAATGCATTCCAGGTGACTACCTCATGAAGCTGTTTGAGAGAATTTTTTTATTTTATTTTACCTTTATTTAACTAGGCAAGTGAGTTATGAACAAATTCTTATTTTCAATGACGGGTTAACTGCCTTGTTCAGGGGCAGAACGACAGATTTGTACCTTGTCAGCTCGGGGATTTGAACTTGCAACCTTTCGGTTACTAGCCCAACGCTCTAACCACTAAGCTACCCTGACGCCCCAGAATGCCAAGAGTGTGCAAAGCTGTCATCAAGGCAAAGGGTTTGAAGAATCTCAAATAAAGTTTGATTTATTTAACACTTTTTGTTATTTCATAGTTTTGAAGTCTTCACTATTATTCTACAATGTAGAAAATAGTAAAATTAAAGAAAAACCCTTGAATGAGTAGGTGTGTCCAAAATTTTGACTGGTACTGTACATTTGGTTGTTTCTTAGTCCTACAAAAAGGAAGATAGCACAGCAACACAATGAAAATTATAGTCAGAAACCTGATACAGATTCTCAGATCACTGATGTGTTTCAACACTTAGGTATTTCTCAAAGCTTGTGTCTAGTGTGTAAGACATCTTGGGTATTTCTCAAAGCTTGTGTCTAGTGTGTGAGACGTCTTGGGTATTTCTCAAAGCTTGTGTCTAGTGTGTAAGACATCTTGGGTATTTCTCAAAGCTTGTGTCTAGTGTGTGAGACGTCTTGGGTATTTCTCAAAGCTTGTGTCTAGTGTGTAAGACATCTTGGGCAAATTGGCTGATCAAGCAGAAAGACAAATTTTAGACTCTCTTCAAGAAAATGGACAATAAAGTATCTGACCCACTAGTCTTTATTATGTGACATATTGTGTTATAGACCCACTAGTCTTCCCCATGAGAGGCTTCCTGCTGCTCTGTCTGCTGGCACTGGGCCATGCTAAGCCATACCAGCCAATTAACGTCTTGGACTTCATGAGGGACCATGAAATCATGATGCAGGACGCTGATGATGATGACGATGATGACGACAACTCCCTTACGGACTGCCCCTTCGGCTGCCAGTGCTCCCTACGGGTGGTGCAGTGCTCTGATCTAGGTAACATTATATTACACACTCACTACTCCTGGTGCAGTCTGGGGGAGAGGGAAGGCTAGGGGCTACTAACATTCAATTACAGCATTGATGAATCACTTGTATGAAAGTCTCATCTGTTCAGATACTGTAGGACTGGAGGCAGTCATGCTCAGTGACATTTTGGAGTTCCTCAAGGCTCTACTCTAGGACCACTACTGTTTTCATTTACATTCACAACTTCTCTGCGATGTTAGCTTTACGGCGACAAACACACAGCTGATTTATCGATTGATTGATTATCCTGTCTCCACAGGGTTGCTCTCTGTGCCCGAGAACATTCCCGCCGACACGCTAATGATCGACCTCCAGAACAACGACATCACAGAGGTCAAGGAGGACGACTTCAAAGGCATTAACAAGATCTACGTAAGAAACGCACGATTAAACATCTCTCCCTACTCTTATCATCACTGCAACATTCATCACTGTTTCCTGTCACTATAGTGTGGGGGGGGGGGGGGGGGGGGGCATTTTCCACTTGAGTCCGAATCCCATTCAGGACACCCATTCCCCCCTAGGCCTAGTCTATATGCAACACATACTAGGACAGAATCACACATTCATGGAAGTTCTGTGTCATGGTGCTAACACTGTTGTTTAGACCGAGGCCTTTGATTGTGCCCGCGATCACAGCTGCCGATAAATTCAAGCTCTTTATATCAGTCCCCATCGGACAGAACCCATCTGAACCAGTGTCTACCTCAGACAGAACCCATCTGAACCAGTGTCTACCACAAACAGAACCCATCTGAACCAGCGTCTACCTCAGACAGAACCCATCTGAACCAGCATCTACCTCAGACAGAACCCATCTGAACCAGCGTCTACCACAAATAGAACCCATCTGAACCAGTGTCTACCTCAGACAGAACCCATCTGAACCAGCGTCTACCACAGACAGAACCCATCTGAACCAGCGTCTACCACAGACAGAACCCATCTGAACCAGCATCTACCTCAGACAGAACCCATCTGAACCAGCGTCTACCTCAGACAGAACCCATCTGAACCAGCGTCTACCACAAACAGAACCCATCTGAACCAGTGTCTACCTCAGACAGAACCCATCTGAACCAGTGTCTACCTCAGACAGAACCCATCTGAACCAGTGTCTACCACAAACAGAACCCATCTGAACCAGTGTCTACCACAAACAGAACCCATCTGAACCAGCATCTACCACAAATAGAACCCATCTGAACCAGTGTCTACCTCAGACAGAACCCATCTGAACCAGCGTCTACCTCAGACAGAACCCATCTGAACCAGTGTCTCCATCAGACAGAACCCATCTGAACCAGTGTCTACCACAAACAGAACCCATCTGAACCAGCGTCTACCTCAGACAGAACCCATCTGAACCAGCGTCTACCACAAACAGAACCCATCTGAACCAGTGTCTACCACAAACAGAACCCATCTGAACCAGCGTCTACCTCAGACAGAACCCATCTGAACCAGCATCTACCTCAGACAGAACCCATCTGAACCAGCATCTGAGGTAGATGCATATGTAGAGGCTGGTTCAGATGGATTCTGTCTGAGGTAGATGCTGGTTCAGATGGGTTCTGTTTGTGGTAGATGCTGGTTGAGATGGGTTCTGTTTGTGGTAGATGCTGGTTCAGATGGGTTCTGATAGATGGGTTCTGTAACCCATAGAGATCCTATTATCTAATGTATACTGTAGCCTACATCTGTCTGTACAGGCTCTGTGTAACTAGATAGATTATTTTCCAGGGTGGGGTACAAATGTCCCCTAAAGCAACATCCAGACCCTCTAGCACCAAAACGCTCAATTGAAATAGAAGCCATATTATTTTAGGTGGGGGACGAGAGAGCTTAACTATACTATAAGGGGAAATATGACACGGTTTGGGCTTAAAGCCTTCTACAGGGTGTTTCACAGAGCCTGTACAGACAGACAGATAGATGTAGGCTACAGTTTGTACCCTGCCTGGAAACTAAGCTATCTAGGCCACCGTACTATTATATTGACACCCCCCACCTTCATTATCTATGCATAGTCACTTCACCCCGACCTACATGTACAAATTACCTCGACTAACCTGTACCCCCTGCACACTGACTTGGTACCGGTACCCCCTGTATATAGTCTCCACATTGACTCTTTACCGGTACCCCCTGTATATAGTCTCCACATTGACTCTGTACCGGTACCCCCTGTATATAGTCTCCACATTGACTCTGTACCGGTACCCCCTGTATATAGCCTCCCCATTGACTCTGTACCGTAACACCCTGTATATAGCCTCCACATTGACTCTGTACCGTAACACCCTGTATATAGCCTCCACATTGACTCTGTACCGGTACCCCCTGTATATAGCCTCCACATTGACTCTGTACCGCTACCCCCTGTATATAGCCTCCACATTGACTCTGTACCGGTACACCCTGTATATAGCCTCCACATTGACTCTGTACCGGTACCCCCCTGTATATAGCCTCCACATTGACTCTGTACCGGTACCCCCTGTATATAGCCTCCACATTGACTCTGTACCGGTACCCCCTGTATATAGCCTCCACATTGACTCTGTACCGGTACCCCCCCTGTATATAGCCTCCACATTGACTCTGTACTGGTACCCCCCTGTATATAGCCTCCACATTGACTCTGTACCGGTACCGCCTGTATAAAGCCTCCACATTGCCTCTGTACCGGTACCCGCCTGTATATAGCCTCCACATTGACTCTGTACCGGTACCCCCTGTATATAGCCTCCACATTGCCTCTGTACCGGTACCGCCTGTATATAGCCTCCACATTGACTCTGTACCGGTACCCCCTGTATATAGCCTCCACATTGACTCAGTACCGGTACCCCCCTGTATATAGCCTCCACATTGACTCTGTACCGGTACCCCCTGTATATATCCTCCACATTGACTCTGTACCGGTACCCCCTGTATATAGCCTCCACATTGACTCTGTACCGGTACCCCCTGTATATAGCCTTATTGTTATTTTATTGTGTTACTTTATATGGCCGGAATGCATTTAATAAATCGGTCAAAGTATTTATTAACTGTTTATTTGGATCCCCCATTAGCTGTTACTTCCTGGGTTCCAATGTTATTGTTCAAGTCAACCTCCCAAGAGTTGCTATATATTTCACATATCTTCTCTTCCCAGGCCCTGTTCCTGGTTAACAACAAGATCTCTAAGATCCATCCCAAAGCTTTCCGTAACATGGATCGGCTACAGCTGTTGTACCTATCCTACAACCAGTTGACACAGATACCTGCCAACCTACCCAGGAACATCCTGGAGCTGCGTATCCACGACAACAAGATCAGCAACATCCAGAAAGAGGCCTTCAAAGGGCTCAAGTCTGTGCACGTTCTAGGTAAAGTCAGTTAAGAACAAATTCTTATTTACAATGGTTACCTGGTAACCTATTGGCTGAGAACATTAGTGATACACTATTCCTTATGTGGCAGCCCAATGTGACTCGGGGTCAACCGTAGTGCACAATGTGAAGAGTAATTAAAAAAAAAAAAAAAGGCTTGTCATTTGAGGCAGAATGAATCTAGGGTTATTAATGATCGGCATCTGTACGAGTTCATGAAAGACGTGTGTTCAAAGCGTCATACAAGGCTAAACTCCCCTGTATGTGTGTTTTCTTCTTCTGACCAGAGATGAGTGCTAATCCGTTAGCTAACAACGGGATCGAGCTGGGAGCATTCGACGGCATGGAAACCCTGTACATCAGGATCGCGGAGGCCAAGCTCACAGCTGTACCTAAAGGTAAAACTACCAATAACAAGCCAAGCTCACAGCTGATACCTAAAGGTAAATCTACCAATAACAAGCCAAGCTCACAGCTGATACCTAAAGATAAATCTACCAATAACAAACCGAGCTCACAGCTGATACCTAAAGATAAATCTACCAATAACAAGCCAAGCTCACAGCTGTACCTAAAGGTAAATCTACCAATAACAAGCCGAGCTCACAGCTGATACCTAAAGGTAAATCTACCAATAACAAGCCAAGCTCACAGCTGATACCTAAAGGTAAATCTACCAATAACAAGCCAAGCTCACAGCTGATACCTAAAGATAAATCTACCAATAACAAGCCGAGCTCACAGCTGATACCTAAAGGTAAATCTACCAATAACAAGCCAAGCTCACAGCTGATACCTAAAGGTAAATCTACCAATAACAAGCAGAGCTCACAGCTGATACCTAAAGGTAAATCTACCAATAACAAGCCAAGCTCACAGCTGTACCTAAAGGTAAATCTACCAATAACAAGCAGAGCTCACAGCTGTACCTAAAGGTAAATCTACCAATAACAAGCAGAGCTCACAGCTGATACCTAAAGGTAAATCTACCAATAACAAGCCGAGCTCACAGCTGATACCTAAAGGTAAATCTACCAATAACAAGCAGAGCTCACAGCTGATACCTAAAGGTAAATCTACCAATAACAAGCCGAGCTCACAGCTGATACCTAAAGGTAAATCTACCAATAACAAGCCGAGCTCACAGCTGATACCTAAAGGTAAATCGACCAATAACAAGCCAAGCTCACAGCTGATACCTAAAGATAAATCTACCAATAACAAGCCGAGCTCACAGCTGATACCTAAAGGTAAATCTACCAATAACAAGCCAAGCTCACAGCTGATACCTAAAGGTAAATCGACCAATAACAAGCCGAGCTCACAGCTGATACCCGATACATGCTGGACATCTTGAATACTGAAGACATTCAATACTGCTCCACATTTAATTAAATCTGACATTTCCGGGTGACTTTATTCCACGTGCATATTTAGAACCGCTTCATTGAATTTCTCATGAAAGTTCGTGGTACTTAATGTTTACATGCAGTATAATAATAATAATAATAATAATATTTGAATCATCTACTGAATGTCTAATAAATCACTGTGTTTATTTCATGAAAAAAAAATCCTATATTTCGTATTATTTATTTCCCCGAGCCTCCAGTCTGATCGCGTGGATAAAAAAAATATTGATACAAATTTTAATATATTTACATACACAGCCCTGATTGGATAGGATCGTCTTGACTCTAGAGCAGATCTGTGCTATTCCAGTCCTCAGGGGTTTGATTTGTGTCATCCCTCCCCCCCATCACTAGCAAACACACATTTAAACTAACTGCATTTTTAACTGAACTAACATGATTAGTTTATTATTGGGAGTTATGTGTGTTAGCTGGGGCAAAAGTGTGACACCAATCAGGCACCTTGTGGACTGGAGTTGCCCAGGCATGCTCTAGAGCTTACCTCAAAGTAGGAGGATACATATGCAAATAAAAGATGATTGGTCATTGGTCAAAAATAATCAGATCAGATTGTGATGTCATGCTCTGGGCCAAAAAAAACTCCATCCCACCCGAACAGGTTGAAATGACAGGAGTTTTAAGCTTTAAGTGTACTGTGCATCGTAATCTGACAGTGATTTCCTGTTTTTTCAGACCTCCCATCTTCACTCACAGAGCTCCACTTGGATTATAACAAGATCACCAAAGTAGAAATTGAGGACTTTTTCAGATATAAAAAAATACAAAGGTAAATACACTACTGAGATGTAAATGTGTAAAAACACAAACTACACCTATAAGTTAGATTCTGGATCTGAAAGCTACTGCTACTCTCTGTTCATCATATATGCAAAGTCACTATAACCATATCTACATGTACATACTACCTCAATCAGCCTGACTAACCGGTGTCTGTATGTAGCCTCGCTACTTTTATAGCCTCGCTACTGTATATAGCCTCTCTACTGTATATAGCCTCTCTACTGTATATAGCCTGTCTACTGTATATAGCCTCTCTACTGTATATAGCCTGTCTACTGTATATAGCCTCTCTACTGTATATAGCCTCTCTACTGTATATAGCCTCGCTACTGTATATAACCTCGCTACTGTATATAGCCTCTCTACTGTATATAGCCTCTCTACTGTATATAGCCTCGCTACTGTATATAACCTCGCTACTGTATATAGCCTCTCTACTGTATATAGCCTCTCTACTGTATATAGCCTGTCTACTGTATATAGCCTGTCTACTGTATATAGCCTCTCTACTGTATACAGCCTCTCTACTGTATATAGCCTCTCTACTGTATATAGCCTCTACTGTATATATCCTCTCTACTGTATATAGCCTATCTACTGTATATAACCTCTCTACTGTATATAGCCTCTCTACTGTATATAGCCTGTCTACTGTATATAGCCTGTCTACTGTATATAACCTCTACTGTATATAGCCTCTCTACTGTATATAGCCTGTCTACTGTATATAGCCTCTCTACTGTATATAGCCTCTCTACTGTATATAACCTCTCTACTGTATATAACCTCTCTACTGTATATAGCCTCGCTACTGTATATAACCTCGCTACTGTATATAGCCTCTCTACTGTATATAACCTCTACTGTATATAGCCTCGCTACTGTATATAGCCTCTCTACTGTATATAGCCTCTCTACTGTATATAGCCTCTCTACTGTATATAGCCTCTCTACTGTATATATCCTCTCTACTGTATATAACCTCTACTGTATATAGCCTCTCTACTGTATATAACCTCTACTGTATATAGCCTCTCTACTGTATATAGCCTCGCTACTGTATATAGCCTCTCTACTGTATATAGCCTCTCTACTGTATATAGCCTCTCTACTGTATATAGCCTCTCTACTATATATAGCCTCTCTACTGTATATAGCCTCTCTACTGTATATAGCCTCTCTACTGTATATAGCCTCTCTACTGTATATAGCCTCTCTACTGTATATAAGCCTCTCTACTGTTATAGCCTCTCTACTGTATATAGCCTGTCTACTGTATATAGCCTCTCTACTGTATATAGCCTCTCTACTGTATATAGCCTCTCTACTGTTATAGCCTCTCTACTGTATATAGCCTCTCTACTGTATATAGCCTCTCTACTGTATATAGCCTCGCTACTGTATATAACCTCTCTACTGTATATAGCCTCTCTACTGTATATAACCTCTACTGTATATAGCCTCTCTACTGTTATAGCCTCTCTACTGTATATAGCCTCTCTACTGTATATAGCCTCGCTACTGTATATAACCTCTCTACTGTATATAGCCTCTCTACTGTATATAGCCTCTCTACTGTATATAGCCTCTCTACTGTATATAGCCTCTCTACTGTATATAGCCTCTCTACTGTATATAACCTCTCTACTGTATATAGCCTCTCTACTGTATATAGCCTCTCTACTGTATATAGCCTCTCTACTGTATATAACCTCTCTACTGTATATAGCCTCTCTACTGTATATAACCTCTCTACTGTATATAGCCTCTCTACTGTATATAGCCTGTCTACTGTATATAGCCTCTCTACTGTATATAGCCTCTCTACTGTATATAACCTCTCTACTGTATATAACCTCTCTACTGTATATAGCCTCGCTACTGTATATAACCTCGCTACTGTATATAGCCTCTCTACTGTATATAACCTCTACTGTATATAGCCTCGCTACTGTATATAGCCTCTCTACTGTATATAGCCTCTCTACTGTATATAGCCTCTCTACTGTATATAGCCTCTCTACTGTATATATCCTCTCTACTGTATATAACCTCTACTGTATATAGCCTCTCTACTGTATATAACCTCTACTGTATATAGCCTCTCTACTGTATATAGCCTCGCTACTGTATATAGCCTCTCTACTGTATATAGCCTCTCTACTGTATATAGCCTCTCTACTGTATATAGCCTCTCTACTGTATATAGCCTCTCTACTATATATAGCCTCTCTACTGTATATAGCCTCTCTACTGTATATAGCCTCTCTACTGTATATAGCCTCTCTACTGTATATAGCCTCTCTACTGTATATAGCCTCTCTACTGTTATAGCCTCTCTACTGTATATAGCCTGTCTACTGTATATAGCCTCTCTACTGTATATAGCCTCTCTACTGTATATAGCCTCTCTACTGTTATAGCCTCTCTACTGTATATAGCCTCTCTACTGTATATAGCCTCTCTACTGTATATAGCCTCGCTACTGTATATAACCTCTCTACTGTATATAGCCTCTCTACTGTATATAACCTCTACTGTATATAGCCTCTCTACTGTTATAGCCTCTCTACTGTATATAGCCTCTCTACTGTATATAGCCTCTCTACTGTATATAACCTCTCTACTGTATATAGCCTCTCTACTGTATATAGCCTCTCTACTGTATATAGCCTCTCTACTGTATATAGCCTCTCTACTGTATATAGCCTCTCTACTGTATATAACCTCTCTACTGTATATAGCCTCTCTACTGTATATAGCCTCTCTACTGTATATAGCCTCTCTACTGTATATAACCTCTCTACTGTATATAGCCTCTCTACTGTATATAACCTCTCTACTGTATATAGCCTCTCTACTGTATATAACCTCTCTACTGTATATAGCCTCTCTACTGTATATAACCTCTCTACTGTATATAGCCTCTCTACTGTATATATCCTCTCTACTGTATATAGCCTCTCTACTGTATATAGCCTCTCTACTGTATATAACCTCTACTGTATATAGCCTCTACTGTATATAGCCTCTCTACTGTATATAGCCTATCTACTGTATATAACCTCTACTGTATATAGCCTGTCTTTTACTGTTGTTTTATTTCTTTACTTACCTATTGTTCACCTAATAACTTTTTTGCACTATTGGTTAAGCCTGTAAGTAAACATTTCACTGTAAGGTCTACAGCTGTTGTATTCAGCATTTCACTGTGAGGTCTACTACACCTGTTGTATTCAGCATTTCACTGTAAGGTCTACTACACCTGTTGTATTCAGCATTTCACTGTAAGGTCTACTACACCTGTTGTATTCAGCATTTCACTGTGAGGTCTACTACACCTGTTGTATTCAGCATTTCACTGTAAGGTCTACTACACCTGTTGTATTCAGCATTTCACTGTAAGGTCTACTACACCTGTTGTATTCAGCATTTCACTGTAAGGTCTACTACACCTGTTGTATTCAGCATTTCACTGTGAGGTCTACTACACCTGTTGTATTCAGCATTTCACTGTAAGGTCTACTACACCTGTTGTATTCAGTATTTCACTGTGAGGTCTACTACACCTGTTGTATTCAGTATTTCACTGTAAGGTCTACTACACCTGTTGTATTCAGTATTTCACTGTGAGGTCTACTACACCTGTTGTATTCAGCATTTCACTGTAAGGTCTACTACACCTGTTTTATTCAGCATTTCACTGTGAGGTCTACTACACCTGTTGTATTCAGCATTTCACTGTGAGGTCTACTACACCTGTTGTATTCAGCATTTCACTGTGAGGTCTACTACACCTGTTTTATTCAGCATTTCACTGTGAGGTATACTACACCTGTTGTATTCAGCATTTCACTGTGAGGTCTACTACACCTGTTGTATTCAGCATTTCACTGTGAGGTCTACTACACCTGTTATATTCAGCATTTCACTGTAAGGTCTACTACACCTGTTGTATTCAGCATTTCACTGTGAGGTCTACTTCACCTGTTGTATTCAGCATTTCACTGTGAGGTCTACTACACCTGTTGTATTCAGCATTTCACTGTAAGGTCTACTACACCTGTTGTATTCAGCATTTCACTGTGAGGTCTACTACACCTGTTGTATTCAGCATTTCACTGTAAGGTCTATCTACACCTGTTGTATTCAGCATTTCACTGTAAGGTCTACTACACCTGTTGTATTCAGCATTTCACTGTAAGGTCTACTACACCTGTTGTATTCAGCATTTCACTGTAAGGTCTACTACACCTGTTGTATTCAGTATTTCACTGTGAGGTCTACTACACCTGTTGTATTCAGCATTTCACTGTGAGGTCTACTACACCTGTTGTATTCAGCATTTCACTGTGAGGTCTACTACACCTCTTGTATTCAGCATTTCACTGTGAGGTCTACTACACCTGTTGTATTCAGCATTTCACTGTAAGGTCTACTACACCTGTTGTATTCAGCATTTCACTGTAAGGTCTACTACACCTGTTGTATTCAGTATTTCACTGTGAGGTCTACTACACCTGTTGTATTCAGCATTTCACTGTGAGGTCTACTACACCTGTTGTATTCAGCATTTCACTGTGAGGTCTACTACACCTGTTGTATTCAGCATTTCACTGTAAGGTCTACTACACCTGTTATATTCAGCATTTCACTGTAAGGTCTACTACACCTGTTGTATTCAGCATTTCACTGTAAGGTCTACTACACCTGTTGTATTCAGCATTTCACTGTAAGGTGTACTACACCTGTTGTATTCAGCATTTCACTGTGAGGTCTACTACACCTGTTGTATTCAGCATTTCACTGTGAGGTCTACTACACCTGTTGTATTCAGCATTTCACTGTGAGGTCTACTACACCTGTTGTATTCAGCATTTCACTGTAAGGTCTACTACACCTGTTGTATTCAGCATTTCACTGTAAGGTCTACTACACCTGTTGTATTCAGCATTTCACTGTAAGGTCTACTACACCTGTTGTATTCAGCATTTCACTGTGAGGTCTACTACACCTGTTGTATTCAGCATTTCACTGTGAGGTCTACTACACCTGTTGTATTCAGCATTTCACTGTGAGGTCTACTACACCTGTTGTATTCAGCATTTCACTGTAAGGTCTACTACACCTGTTGTATTCAGCATTTCACTGTAAGGTCTACTACACCTGTTGTATTCAGCATTTCACTGTAAGGTCTACTACACCTGTTGTATTCAGCATTTCACTGTGAGGTCTACTACACCTGTTGTATTCAGCATTTCACTGTGAGGTCTACTACACCTGTTGTATTCAGCATTTCACTGTGAGGTCTACTACACCTGTTGTATTCAGCATTTCACTGTGAGGTCTACTACACCTGTTGTATTCAGCATTTCACTGTAAGGTCTACTACACCTGTTGTATTCAGCATTTCACTGTGAGGTCTACTACACCTGTTGTATTCAGCATTTCACTGTGAGGTCTACTACCTGTTGTATTCGGCGCACGTGACAAATAAACTTTGATTTGATATTTACAGATTAGGACTGGGCTTCAATCAAATCAAGTTTGTTGAGAATGGAAGCTTTGCCAGTATACCCAACGTCCGTGAAATCCACCTTGATAACAACAAACTAAAGAAGGTCCCGCCTGGTCTAAACTCACTTCGGTATCTACAGGTAAGATACGGTTAGTCACCTGTGGGGCATTCCAACAATAACTTGAAACAGTTTTTACTGATTATTTGTGTGCTCAGCATTGTTGTGTTGTTTTACTGTCATACCATTCTGCTATAACACGGGTCAAACACATTCCACAGAGGGCAGAGTGTCTGATGGGTTTTCGCTCCTCTTTTGTTCTTGATTGATTAATTAAAGTCACTAATTAGTAAGGAACTCCTCTCACCTGGGTGTCTAGGTCTCAGTAAGGAACTCCCCTCACCTGGTTGTCTAGGTCTCAGTAAGGACCTCCCCTCACCTGGTTGTCCAGGTCTCAGTAAGGAACTCCCCTCACCTTGTTGTCTAGGTCTCAGTAAGGACCTCCCCTCACCTGGTTGTCCAGGTCTCAGTAAGGAACTCCCCTCACCTTGTTGTCTAGGTCTCAGTAAGGACCTCCCCTCACCTGGTTGTCTAGGTCTCAGTAAGGAACTCTCCTCACCTGGTTGTCTAGGTCTCAGTAAGGAACTCCCCTCACCTGGTTGTCTAGGTCTCAGTAAGGACCTCCCCTCACCTGGTTGTCCAGGTCTCAGTAAGGAACTCCCCTCACCTGGTTGTCTAGGTCTCAGTAAGGACCTCCCCTCACCTTGTTGTCTAGGTCTCAGTAAGGAACTCCCCTCACCTGGTTGTCTAGGTCTCAGTAAGGACCTCCCCTCACCTGGTTGTCTAGGTCTCAGTAAGGAACTCCCCTCACCTGGTTGTCCAGGTCTCAGTAAGGAACTCCCCTCACCTTGTTGTCTAGGTCTCAGTAAGGAACTCCCCTCACCTTGTTGTCTAGGTCTCAGTAAGGAACTCCCCTCACCTGGTTGTCTAGGTCTCAGTAAGGAACTCTCCTCACCTGGGTGTCTAGGTCTCAGTAAGGAACTCCCCTCACCTGGTTGTCTAGGTCTCAGTAAGGAACTCCCCTCACCTGGTTGTCTAGGTCTCAGTAAGGAACTCCCCTCACCTGGTTGTCTAGGTCTCAGTAAGGAACTCCCCTCACCTGGTTGTCTAGGTCTCAGTAAGGAACTCCCCTCACCTTGTTGTCTAGGTCTCAGTAAGGAACTCCCCTCACCTTGTTGTCTAGGTCTCAGTAAGGAACTCTCCTCACCTGGTGTTCTAGGTCTCAGTAAGTAACTCCCCTCGCCTGGTTGTCTAGGTCTTAGTAAGGAACTCCCCTCACCTGGTTGTCTAGGTCTCAGTAAGGAACTCCCCTCACCTGGTCGTCTAGGTCTCAGTAAGAAACTCCCCTCACCTGGTTGTCTAGGTCTCAGTAAGGAACTCTCCTCACCTGGTTGTCTAGGTCTCAGTAAGGAACTCCCCTCACCTGGTTGTCTAGGTCTCAGTAAGGAACTCTCCTCACCTGGTTGTCTAGGTCTCAGTAAGGAACTCTCCTCACCTGGTTGTCTAGGTCTCAGTAAGGAACTCCCCTCACCTGGTTGTCTAGGTCTCAGTAAGGAACTCCCCTCACCTGGTTGTCTAGGTCTCAGTAAGGAACTCCCCTCACCTGGTTGTCTAGGTCTCAGTAAGGAACTCCCCTCACCTGGTGAATGACAGGGATGTCAAACTGTTTATATAATTTGACATCCCTGTGCTACGATAATATAGGCTACAAATTCCTAAATATCTTCAAGTATGATTGCTTCTATGATACTAGCTATGTGGGAATCTTTAAGACGTTCACAAATAGCCAGACAGAGTATCCGAGTAGCAATGGGACTGAACTTAACCTCTATTTACCTCAGATTACCTCAGCACGCTACATAAACCTAACTTGAGACCAACAGGTGGTGTAATTGACTAATTGATTGATTAATTGCCTGGCGGTGTAATTGACTAATTGGTTGATTGCCTGGCGGTGTAATTGACTAATTGATTGATTAATTGCCTGGCGGTGTAATTGACTAATTGGTTGATTGCCTGGCGGTGTAATTGACTAATTGATTGATTCATTGCCTGGCGGTGTAATTGACTAATTGATTAATTGCCTGGCCGTGTAATTGACTAATTGATTGATTCATTGCCTGGCGGTGTAATTGACTAATTGATTAATTGCCTGGCCGTGTAATTGACTAATTGATTTATTCATTGCCTGGCGGTATAATTGACTAATTGATTGATTGCCTGGCGGTGTAATTGACTAATTGATTGATTAATTGCCTGGCGGTGTAATTGACTAATTGATTGATGAATCGATCCCTATTCCCCCAGGTGGTGTAATTGACTAATTGATTGATTAATTGCCTGGCGGTGTAATTGACTAATTGATTGATGAATCGGTCCCTATTCCCCCAGGTGGTGTAATTGACTAATTGATTGATGAATCGGTCCCTATTCCCCCAGGTGGTGTAATTGACTAATTGATTGATGAATCAGTCCCTATTCCCCCAGGTGGTGTAATTGACTAATTGATTGATTAATTGCCTGGCTGTGTAATTGACTAATTGATTGATGAATCGGTCCCTATTCCCCCAGGTGGTGTAATTGACTAATTGATTGATTAATTGCCTGGCGGTGTAATTGACTAATTGATTGATGAATCGGTCCCTATTCCCCCAGGTGGTGTAATTGACTAATTGATTGATGAATCAGTCCTTATTCCCCCAGGTGGTATAATTGACTAATTGATTGATTAATTGCCTGGCGGTGTAATTGACTAATTGATTGATGAATCGGTCCCTATTCCCCCAGGTGGTGTAATTGACTAATTGATTGATTAATTGCCTGGCGGTGTAATTGACTAATTGATTGATGAATCGGTCCCTATTCCCCCAGGTGGTGTAATTGACTAATTGATTGATGAATCGGTCCCTATTCCCACAGGTGGTGTACCTCCATTCTAACAGCATCAGCAGTGTGGGGGTGAATGACTTCTGCCCTGTACGTTCCAGTGTTAAGAAGACCTTGTATACGGGCATCAGTCTGTTCTCTAACCTTGTTAAGTACTGGGACGTCCAGCCTGCCACTTTCCGCTGTGTGTCTGGACACAGGGGGGTTCACCTGGGCAACAACCGGAGGAAGTAACACACACACACACACACACACAGGGGGGTTCACCTGGGCAACAACCGGAGGAAGTAACACACACACACACACACACACACACACCACACACACACACACACACACACAGGGGGGTTCACCTGGGCAACAACCGGAGGAAGTAACACACACACACACACAGGGGGGTTCACCTGGGCAACAACCGGAGGAAGTAACACACACACACACACACACACACAGGGGGGTTCATCTGGGCAACAACCGGAGGAAGTAACACACACACACACACACACAGGGGGGTTCACCTGGGCAACAACCGGAGGAAGTAACACACACACACACACACACAGGGGGGTTCATCTGGGCAACAACCGGAGGAAGTAACACACACACACACACACACACACACACACACACACACACACACACACACAGGGGGGTTCATCTGGGCAACAACCGGAGGAAGTAACACACACACACACACACACACACACACACAGGGGGGTTCATCTGGGCAACAACCGGAGGAAGTAACACACACACACACACACACACACAGGGGGGTTCATCTGGGCAACAACCGGAGGAAGTAACACACACACACACACCACACACACACACACACACACACACACACACACACACACACACACACACACAGGGGGGTTCACCTGGGCAACAACCGGAGGAAGTAACACACACACACACACACACACAGGGGATTCATCTGGGCAACAACCGGAGGAAGTAACACACACACACACACACACACACACACACACAGGGGGATTCATCTGGGCAACGACCGGAGGGGAGTAACACACACACACACACACACACACAGGGGGGTTCATCTGGGCAACAACCGGAGGAAGTAACACACACACACACACACACACACACACACACACACACAACACCAGGGGATTCATCTGGGCAACAACCGGAGAGAAAAAGTAACACACCACACACACACACACACCCAGGGGGTTCATCTGGGCAACAACGGAGGAAGTAACACACACACACCACACACACACACACACAGGGGGATTCATCTGGGCAACGACCGGTGGAAGTAACACACCACACACACACACACACACACACCAACACACACACACGGTGATATCATCTGGGCAACGACTGTGGGAGTAACCACACACACACACACACACACACACACACACCACACACACACACACACACACACACAGGGGGATTCATCTGGGCAACGACCGGTGGAAGTAACACACACACACACACACACACACACACAACAACACACACACACAACACACACACACACACACACACCACACACACACACACGGTGATTCATCTGGGCAACGACCGGTGGGAGTAACACACAACACACACACACACACACACACCACGGTGATTCACCTGGGCAACGACCGTGGGAGTAACACACAATGGCAAGGTGAGTTGTAACCATATGGTCATATCTATCCTATATAGTTACAGCTCTATGGCCCCGAAGTGGCTGTCTGTCACGATCACAAGCCATCCTATCAGCGCCTCCTCCTGGTAGACGTCAGTAACACCCACCTTCCTCAACACATGGGGGGGATTTTCTTTTGTAAAAGACCAAACTCTTCAATCCTCCTCAATGATCAACGAACGCATCCACCCCCAGTTTGTACTTCAGTGTTTTAGTCAATATATATATTTGTTTCTTCTTCTATGTTTTATATTTTCTAGTATCAACAGCTGCACATGTTCTCTCTATATATATATTTCATTGTTACAACGCATGCCTCACTTTTATAATCTGCTAGATATAGCCTAACTAAGACTAGTTCCATGGTGCTAAAACAATATAAAATTACGGAAAACTAGTCAACGTTATATGTCTAGAAGGGTGATAAGTGAAAGTTTTAGCATGCCTTCATTTGAACATGATTATCTATTGTAGCATATATGTATGTAAGCATGTTCTGATTACATAAACTTGACGTAGAAAATAAATGACAGAAACAGGAACTAGTCAAGTTTAATTTCACCTTTAAGAAAAAATATATTTGGGTGTTTTTCCCAGATATTCGTAACAAACCTGCATATTCATGTCTTGCAACCTGACGTCAGAAAACAGTGTTGTCGCCCTGCCAACGAGTCAAACAGGTGAATCAGAACTTTAACTGGGCAGTTTTAGCATCGACCACTGTTTAATTCAACATTATGTTATTGGCAATGTCTTCACTATTTATTGGACGTGTGAAGCAACAGTAGAAAGAATAGGAACATCACCCTTCCCTCACATCACCAGTAAAGACGCCACTGAACCAGGTCTAGAAAAATGATTTAGAAGCAGTCAGAGGTACAGTACACAGAATATAACAATAACTGTGTCAGAGGTACAGTAACACAGAATATAACAATACTCTGTCAGAGGTACAGTACACAGAATATAACAATACTGTGTATGTCAGAGGTACAGTACACAGAATATGACAATGCTGTATGTCCCTCAAATTCGAAGCCAAAGCAGCAGTACTCTGGACCTCCCAGGGTAAAGATTTGAATGCTGTATGTATTGGATAAATGCAAACAGTAGGTTTAAATCTGCTCAGCTTTTTTTGCCAGAACTGACTGAAATCAATGATTTAAATGCCTGTATCCATCATGACTGATGTCTCAATGCATCACAGACCCACTGGGTTTATTTAGTCAGTGAGAGAGATTTAAAAAGTGGTGGTTTTTTTGGTCCTCTAAGTTTGTGTTTGGTCCCCCATCCACCAGCACCACTCTTCAAGTCTGTTAGTATACCCTGATCACACTCACTCTGTGTGGGGCAGCACATTGGGGGGGTAGGGGGGGGGCATGGCTACAATAGGATCCTGATCACATACACCTCCTAGGGCATGCAGGGAAAAAGGACCCAACAAGCTGTAACATAGTCCTCAACAACCCCTCAGCGTAACATAGTCCTCAACAACCTCCTCAGCTGTAATATAGTCCTCACAACACCTCCTCAGCTGTAATAATAGTCCTCACAAAACAACCTCCTCAGCTGTAATATAGTCCCAACAACCTCCTCAGCTGTAACATAGTCTCACAACAACCTCCTCAGCTGTAATATAGTCCACAAATACAACCTCCTCAGCTGTAATATAGTCCACAACAACCTCCTCAGCTGTAACATAGGTCATCACACAACCTCCTCAGCTGTAACATAGTCCTCACAAACCTCCTCAGCTGTAAAATAGTCCTCAACAACCTCCTCAGCTGTAACATAGTCCTCAACAACAACCCTCCTCAGCTGTAATATAGCCTCAACACCTCCCAGCTGTAACATAGTCCTCAACAACCTCCTCAGCTGTAAACATAGTCCTCAACAACCTCCTCAGCTGTAATATAGTCCTCAACAACCTCCTCAGCTGTAATATAGTCCCTTAACAACCTCCTCAGCTGTAACATAGTCCTCAACAACCTCCTCAGCTGTAACATAGTCCTCAACACAACCAACAACCTCCTCAGCTGTAATATAGTCCTCAACAACCTCCTCAGCTGTAACATAGTCCTCAACAACCTCCTCAGCTGTAATATAGTCCTCAACAACCTCCTCAGCTGTAATATAGTCCTCAACAAACCTCCTCAGCTGTAATTAGTCCTCAACAACCTCCTCAGCTGTAATATAGTCCTCAAACAACCTCCTCAGCTGTAATATAGTCCTCAACAACCTCCTCAGCTGTAATATAGTCCTCAACAACCTCCTCAGCTGTAATATAGTCCTCAACAACCTCCGCAGCTGTAATATAGTCCTCACAACAACCTCCTCAGCGGTAACATAGTCCTCAACAACCTCCTCAGCTGTAATAATAGTCCACAACAACCTCCCTCAGCTGTAACATAGTCCTCAACAACCTCCTCAGCTGTAATATAGTCCTCAACAACCTCCTCAGCTGTAACATAGTCCTCAACAACCTCCTCAGCTGTAACATAGTCCTCACAACAACCTCCTCAGCTGTAATATAGTCCTCACAACAACCTCCTCAGCTGTAATATAGTCCTCAACAACCTCCTCAGCTGTAATATAGTCCTCAACAACCTCCTCAGCTGTAACATAGTCCTCAACAACCTCCTCAGCTGTAATATAGTCCTCAACAACCTCCTCAGCTGTAATATAGTCCTCAACAACCTCCTCAGCTGTAACATAGTCCTCAACAAACCTCCTCAGCTGTAATATAGTCCTCAACAACCTCCTCAGCTGTAATATAGTCCTCAACAACCTCCTCAGCTGTATATAGTCCACAACAACCTCCTCAGCTGTAATATAGTCCTCAACAACCTCCTCAGCTGTAACATAGTCCTCACAACAACCTCCTCAGCTGTAACATAGTCCTCAACAACCTCCTCAGCTGTAACATAGTCCTCAAACACCTCCTCAGCAGTAATATAGTCCTCACAACAACCTCCTCAGCTGTAACATAGGTCCTTCAACAACCTCCTCAGCTGTATATAGTCCTCAACAACCTCCTCAGCTGTAAACATAGTCCTCAACAACCTCCTCAGCTGTAACATAGTCCTCAACAACCTCCTCAGCTGTAACATAGTCCACAACAACCTCCTCAGCTGTAACATAGTCCTCACAACAACCTCCTCAGCTGTAATATAGTCCTCACAACAACCTCCTCAGCTGTAACATAGTCCTCACAACAACCGCCTCAGCTGTAACATAGTCCACAACAACCTCCTCAGCTGTAACATAGTCCTCAACAAACTCCTCAGCTGTAATATAGTCCTCACAACAACCTCCTCAGCTGTAACAAAGTCCTCAACAACCTCCTCAGCTGTAATATAGTCCTCAACAACCTCCTCAGCTGTAACATAGTCCTCAACAACCTCCTCAGCTGTAATATAGTCCTCAACAACCTCCTCAGCTGTAA
Organism: Salmo trutta; assembly: GCF_901001165.1. Taxonomy (NCBI): domain Eukaryota; kingdom Metazoa; phylum Chordata; class Actinopteri; order Salmoniformes; family Salmonidae; genus Salmo; species Salmo trutta. The sequence goes on along the minus strand of NC_042972.1, from coordinate 3,306,284 downwards.
TATAGTCCTCAACAACCTCCTCAGCTGTAACATAGTCCTCACAACAACCTCCTCAGCTGTAATATAGTCCTCAACAACCTCCTCAGCTGTAACATAGTCCTCACAACAACCTCCTCAGCTGTAACATAGTCCTCAACAACCTCCTCAGCTGTAATATAGTCCTCAACAACCTCCTCAGCTGTAATATAGTCCTCAACAACCTCCTCAGCTGTAACATAGTCCTCACAACAACCTCCTCAGCTGTAACATAGTCCTCAACAACCTCCTCAGCTGTAATATAGTCCTCAACAACCTCCTCAGCTGTAACATAGTCCTCAACAACCTCCTCAGCTGTAACATAGTCCTCAACAACCTCCTCAGCTGTAATATAGTCCTCACAACAACCTCCTCAGCTGTAACATAGTCCTCAACAACCTCCTCAGCTGTAACATAGTCCTCAACAACCTCCTCAGCTGTAATATAGTCCTCAACAACCTCCTCAGCTGTAATATAGTCCTCACAACAACCTCCTCAGCTGTAATATAGTCCTCACAACAACCTCCTCAGCTGTAAAAATAGTCCTCACCAACCTCCTCAGCTGTAATATAGTCCACAACAAACCTCCTCAGCTGTAACATAGTCCTCACAAACAACCTCCTCAGCTGTAATATAGTCCTCACAACAACCTCCTCAGCTGTAATATAGTCCTCAACAACCTCCTCAGCTGTAACATAGTCCTCAACAACCTCCTCAGCTGTAATATAGTCCACAACAAACCTCCTCAGCTGTAACATAGTCCCAACAACCTCCTCAGCTGTAATATAGTCCACAACAACCTCCTCAGCTGTAACATAGTCCACAACAACCTCCTCAGCTGTAATATAGTCCACAACAACCTCCTCAGCTGTAATATAGTCCACAACAACCTCCTCAGCTGTAACATAGTCCACAACAACCTCCTCAGCTGTAATATAGTCCACAACAACCTCCTCAGCTGTAACATAGTCCTCACAACAACCTCCTCAGCTGTAATATAGTCCTCAAAACAACCTCCCTCAGCTGTAATATAGTCCTCAACAACCTCCTCAGCTGTAACATAGTCCACAACAACCTCCTCAGCTGTAATATAGTCCTCACAAACCTCCTCAGCTGTAACATAGTCCTCAACAACCTCCTCAGCTGTAACATAGTCCTCACAACAACCTCCTCAGCTGTAACATAGTCCTCAACAACCTCCTCAGCTGTAATATAGTCCTCAACAACCTCCTCAGCTGTAACATAGTCCTCACAACAACCTCCTCAGCTGTAACATAGTCCTCACAACAACCTCCTCAGCTGTAACATAGTCCTCAACAACCTCCTCAGCTGTAATAAGTCCACAACAACCTCCTCAGCTGTAAACTAGTCCTCACAACAACCTCCTCACTGTAATTAGTCCTCAACAACCGCCTCAGCTGTAATATAGTCCTCACAACCTCCTCAGCTGTAATATAGTCCACAACAACCTCCTCAGCTGTAACATAGTCCTCAACAACCTCCTCAGCTGTATATAGTCCTCAACAACCTCCTCAGCTGTAATATAGTCCACACAACAACCTCCTCAGCTGTAACATAGTCCTCACAACCTCCTCAGCTGTAACATAGTCCTCAACAACCTCCTCAGCTGTAATATAGTCCTCAACAACCTCCTCAGCTGTACATAGGTCCTCACAACAACCTCCTCAGCTGTAACATAGTCCTCAACAACCTCTCAAGCTGTAATATAGTCCTCAACAACCTCCTCAGCTGTAATATAGTCCTCAACAACCTCCTCAGCTGTAACATAGTCCTCAACAACCTCCTCAGCTGTAACATAGTCCTCACAACAACCTCCTCAGCTGTAATATAGTCCTCACAACAACCTCCTCAGCTGTAATATAGTCCCTCAACAACCTCCTCAGCTGTACATAGTCCACACAACAACCTCCTCAGCTGTAATATAGTCCTCAACACCTCCTCAGCTGTAATATAGTCCTCACAACAACCTCCTCAGCTGTAACATAGTCCTCAACACCTCCTCAGCTGTAACATAGTCCTCACAACAACCTCCTCACTGTAATATAGTCCCTCAACAACCTCCTCAGCTGTAACATAGTCCTCAACAACCTCCTCAGCTGTAACATAGTCCTCAACAACCTCCGCTGTACATAGTCCTCACAACAACCTCCTCAGCTGTAATATAGTCCTCAACAACCTCCTCAGCTGTAACATAGTCTCAACAACCAACCTCCTCAGCTGTAATATAGTCCTCAACAACCTCCTCAGCTGTAATATGTCCTCAACAACCTCCTGAGCTGTATATAGTCCACAACAACCTCCTCAGCTGTAACATAGTCCTCAACAACCTCCTCAGCTGTACATAGTCCTCACAACACCTCCTCAGCTGTAACATAGTCCTCACAACAACCTCCTCAGCTGTAACATAGTCCTCACAACCTCCTCAGCTGTAATAGTCCTCAACAACCTCCTCAGCTGTAACATAGTCCTCAACACAACCCTCCTCAACTGTAACATAGTCCTCACAACAACCTCCTCAGCTGTAATTATAGTCCTCACAACAACCTCCTCAGCTGTAACATAGATCCTCAACAACCTCCTCAGCTGTAATATAGTCCCTCAAACAACCTCCTCAGCTGTAACATAGTCCTCAACAACCTCCTCAGCTGTAATATAGTCCTCAACAACCTCCTCAGCTGTAACATAGTCCTCAACAACCTCCTCAGGCTGTAACATAGTCCTCAACAACCTCCTCACTGTAACATAGTCCTCAACAAACCTCCTCACAGTAATATAGTCCTCACAACAACCTCCTCAGCTGTAACATAGTCCTCAACAACCTCCTCAGCTGTATATAGTCCTCAAACAACCTCCTCAGCTGTAACATAGTCCTCAACAACCTCCTCAGCTGTAACATAGTCCTCAACAACCTCCTCAGCTGTAACATAGTCCACAACACCCTCCTCAGCTGTAACATAGTCCTCACAACAACCTCCTCAGCTGTAATATAGTCCTCACAACAACCTCCTCAGCTGTAACATAGTCCTCACAACAACCGCCTCAGCTGTAACATAGTCCACAACAACCTCCTCAGCTGTAACATAGTCCTCAACAACCTCCTCAGCTGTAATATAGTCCCACAACAACCTCCTCAGCTGTAATCCTCAACAACCTCCTCAGCTGTATATAGTCCTCAACAACCTCCTCAGCTGTAACATAGTCCTCAACAACCTCCTCAGCTGTAATATAGTCCTCAACAACCTCCTCAGCTGTATATCGTCCTCACAACCCCTCAGCTGTAACCTAGTCCTCACAACAACTCCTCAGCTGTAATATAGTCCTCAACAACCTCCTCAGCTGTAACATAGTCCTCACAACCTCCTCAGCTGTAACATAGTCCTCAACAACCTCCTCAGCTGTAATACAGTCCTCAACAACCTCCTCAGCTGTAATATAGTCCTCAACACCTCCTCGCTGTAACATAGTCCTCACAACAACCTCCTCAGCTGTAACATAGTCCTCAACAACCTCCTCAGCTGTAATATAGTCCTCACAACCTCCTCAGCTGTAACATAGTCCTCAACAACCTCCTCAGCTGTAACATAGTCCTCAACAACCTCCTCAGCTGTAATATAGTCTCACAACAACCTCCTCAGCTGTAACATAGTCCCAACAACCTCCTCAGCTGTAACATAGTCCTCAACAACCTCCTCAGCTGTAATATAGTCCTCACAACCTCCTCAGCTGTAATAGTCCTCACAACACCTCCTCAGCTGTAATATAGTCCTCACAACAACCTCCTCAGCTGTAATATAGTCCTCAACAACCTCTCAGCTGTAATATAGTCCACAACAACCCTCCTCAGCTGTAACATAGTCCTCACAACAACCTCCTCAGCTGTATGTATAGTCCTCACAACAACCTCCTCAGCTGTAATATAGTCCTCAACAACCTCCTCAGCCGTAACATAGTCCTCAACAACCTCCGTCAGCTGTAATATAGTCCACAACAACCTCCTCAGCTGTAACATAGTCCACAAACAACCTCCTCAGCTGTAATATAGTCCACAACAACCTCCCAGCTGTAACATAGTCCACCACCTCCTCAGCTGTAATATAGTCCACAACAACCTCTCAGCTGTATATAGTCCCAACAACAACTCCTCAGCTGTACATAGTCCAACACAACCTCTCAGCTGTAACATAGTCCACAACAACCTCCTCAGCTGTACATAGTCCTCACAACAACCTCCTCAGCTGTAATATAGTCCTCCAACAACCTCCTCACGCTGAACATAGTCCTCAACAACAACCGCCTCAGCTGTAACATAGTCCACAACACCTCCTCAGCTGTAACATAGTCCTCAACAACCTCCCAGCTGTAATAAAGTCCTCACAACAACCTCCTCAGCTGTAACATAGTCCTCAACAACCTCCTCAGCTGTAATATAGTCCTCACAACCTCCTCAGCTGTAACATAGTCCTCACAACCTCCTCAGCTGTATATAGTCCTCAACAACCTCCTCAGCTGTAATATAGTCCTCACAACCTCCTCAGCTGTAACATAGTCCTCACAAACAACCCTCCTCAGCTGTAATATAGTCCTCAACAACCTCCTCAGCTGTAACATAGTCCTCACAACACCCTCAGCTGTAACATAGTCCTCAAAACCTCCTCAGCTGTAATATAGTCCTCAACAACCTCCTCAGCTGTAATATAGTCCTCAACAACCTCCTCACTGTAACATAGTCCTCACAACAACCTCCTCAGCTGTAACATAGTCCCAACAACCCCTCAGCTGAATATATGTCCTCAACAACCTCCTCAGCTGTAACATAGTCCTCACACAACCTCCTCAGCTGTAACATAGTCCTCAACAACCTCCTCAGCTGTGAATATAGTCCTCAACAACCTCCTCAGCTGTAATATAGTCCACAAACACACTCCTCAGCTGTAACATAGTCCTCACAACAACCCTCCTCCTGTAATATAGTCCTCACAACAACTCCTCAGCTGTATATAGTCCTCAACAACCTCCTCAGCTGTAACATAGTCCTCAACAACCCCTCAGCTGTAATATAGTCCACAACAACCTCCTCGCTGTAACATAGTCCACAACAACCTCCTCAGCTGTAATATAGTCCCAACAACTCTCAGCTGTAACATAGTCCACAACAACCTCCTCCGTAATATAGTCCACAACACCTCCTCAGCGTGTAATATATCCACAACAACCTCCTCAGCTGTAACATAGTCCACAACACCTCCTCAGCTGTAATATAGTCCACACAACCTCCTCAGCTGTAGCATAGTCCTCACAACAACCTCCTCACTGTAATATAGTCCTCACAACAACCTCCTCAGCTGTAATATAGTCCTCAACAACCTCCTCAGCTGTAACATAGTCCACACACAACCTCCCTCAGCTGTAATATAGTCCTCAACAACTCCCAGCTAAACATAGTCCTCAACAACCCTCATGTAACATAGTCCTCACAACACCTCCCGCTGTAACATAGTCCTCAACAACCTCCTCAGCTGTAATAGTCCTCAACAACCTCCTCAGCTGTAACATAGTTCCCACAACCTCCTCAGCTGTAACATAGTCCTCACAACACCTCCTCAGCTGTAACATAGTCCTCAACAACCTCCTCAGCTGTAATATAGTCCTCACAACCTCCTCAGCTGTAATAAGTCCACAACACCTCCTCAGCTGTAACATAGTCCTCACAACAACCTCCTCAGCTGTAATATAGTCCTCAACAACCTCCTCAGCTGTAATATATCCTCACAACCTCCTCAGCTGTAATATAGTCCACAACAACCTCCTCAGCTGTAACATAGTCTCAACAACCTCCTCACTGTAATATAGTCCTCAACAACCTCCTCAGCTGTAATAGAGTCCACACAACAACCTCCTAGCTGTAACATAGTCCCTCAACACACCTCCTCAGCTGTAACATAGTCCCAACAACTCCTCAGCTGTAATATAGTCCCTCACAACCTCCTCAGCTGTAACTATCCTCACAACAACCTCCTCAGCTGTAACATAGTCCGCAACAACCTCCTCAGCTGTAATATAGTCCTCAACAACCTCCTCAGCTGTAATATAGTCCTCACAACCTCCCTCAGCTTGAACATAGTCCTCAACCAACCTCCTCAGCTGTAACATAGTCCTCACAACACCTCCTCAGCTGTAATAGTCCACAACAACAACCTCCTCAGCTGTAATAGTCCTCAACACCTCCTCAGCTGTAACATAGTCCACACAACAACCTCCGCAGCTGTAATATAGTCCTCACAACCTCCTCAGCTGTATATAGTCCTCACAACCTCCTCAGCTGTAACATAGTCCTCAACAACCTCCTCAGCTGTAATATAGTCCTCACAACAACCTCCTCAGCTGTAACATCCTCAACCAACCTCCTCAGCTGTATATAGTCCTCAACAACCTCCTCAGCTGGAATATAGTCCACCCACCTCCTCAGCTGTAACATAGTCCTCACAACAACCTCCTCAGCCGTAACTAGTCCTCACAACCTCCTCAGCTGTAATATAGTCCTCAACAACCTCCTCAGCTGTATATAGTCCTCACAACAACCTCCTCAGCTGTACATAGTCCTCAACAACACTCCTCAGCTGTAACATAGTCCTCACAACAACCTCCTCAGCTGTAATATAGTCCTCAACAACCTCCTCAGCTGTAACATAGTCCTCAACAACCTCCTCAGCTGTAACATAGTCCTCACAACAACCTCCTCAGCTGTAATATAGTCCTCAACAACCTCCTCAGCTGTAACATAGTCCTCACAACCCACCGCTGTAATATAGTCCTCAACAACCTCCTCAGCTGTAATATAGTCCTCAACAACCTCCTCAGCTGTAATAGTCCACAACACCTCCTCAGCTGTAACATAGTCCTCAACAACCTCCTCAGCTGTAACATAGTCCTCCACAACAACCTCCTCAGCTGTAACATAGTCCTCACAACAACCTCCTCAGCTGTAACATAGTCCCTCAACAACCTCCTCAGCTGTAATATAGTCCTCAACAACTCCTCAGCTGTAACATAGTCCTCAACAACCTCCTCAGCTGTAACATAGTCCTCACAACAACCTCCTCAGCTGTAATATCCTCACAACAACCTCCTCAGCTGTAACATAGTCCTCAACAACCTCCTCAGCTGTAATATAGTCCTCAACAACCTCCTCAGCTGTAACATAGTCCTCACAACCTCCTCAGCTGTAATATAGTCCTCAACAACCTCCTCAGCTGTAACATAGTCCTCACAACCTCCTCAGCTGTAACATAGTCCTCACAACCTCCTCAGCTGTAACATAGTCCTCAACACCTCCTCAGCTGTAATATAGTCCTCACAACAACCTCCTCAGCTGTAACATAGTCTCAACAACCTCCTCAGCTGTAACATAGTCCTCAACAACCTCCTCAGCTGTAATATAGTCCTCAACAACCTCCTCAGCTGTAATATAGTCCTCACAACAACCTCCTCAGCTGTAACATAGTCCACAACAACCTCCTCAGCTGTAACATAGTCCTCAACAACCTCCTCAGCTGTAATATAGTCCTCAACAACCTCCTCAGCTGTAATATAGTCCTCACAACCTCCTCAGCTGTAACAGTCCACAACAACCTCCTCAGCTGTAATATAGTCCTCACAACAACCTCCTCAGCTGTAAACATAGTCCTCAACAACCTCCTCAGCTGTAACATAGTCCTCACACAACCTCCTCAGCTGTAATATAGTCCTCAACAACCTCCTCAGCTGTAACATAGTCCTCACAACAACCTCCTCAGCTGTAATATAGTCCTCAACAACCTCCTCAGCTGTAACATAGTCCTCACAACAACCTCCTCAGCTGTAATATAGTCCTCACAACAACCTCCTCAGCTGTAATATAGTCCTCAACAACCTCCTCAGCTGTAATATAGTCCTCAACAACCTCCTCAGCTGTAATATAGTCCTCACAACAACCTCCTCAGCTGTAACATAGTCCACAACAACCTCCTCAGCTGTAACATAGTCCACAACAACCTCCTCAGCTGTAACATAGTCCTCAACAACCTCCTCAGCTGTAACATAGTCCTCAACACCCTCTCAGCTGTTGTACCTAGTCCACACAACAACCTCCTCAGCTGTAATATAGTCCCTCACAACAACCTCCTCAGCTGTAATATAGTCCCGACAACACAACCTCCTCAGCTGTAATATAGTCCTCACAACAACCTCCTCTCAGCTGTAATATAGTCCACAACAAAGGATCCAACCCTATACATTGCAATGTTGAGATTAGACGACTTGAATGCCTGAAATGGCCCCAATTCACCTGAAATGAATATCTGCATTTTTGTTATGAAAGCAGGAGAGTTCATCAAGATCATCTACATGACTAAAAGCCATTGTTCCTCTATTTTATCATGTGAATACTGTTCTCTCCCCACCCTCAAAAAAAAAAAAAAATTGCAATCCGTCTGTTTTCTTTTGTTAATCACGGGGGCTTGGACATGCTGTGTGAAGCCAAGGAAAGGAGGCAAACCAGTCTGCATCCCAATGGCACCCTATTCCCTATATGGTGCACTACCTTTGACCAGGGCCCTATCCAGGGACCCATAAGGCTGTGGTTAAAAGTAGTACACTACTTAGGGAACAGGGTGCCATCTGGGACACAGCGTCTGTCTGCTCTGCAGCGAGTGGCGCTCTAGAAACATATGGAACAGATCTAGCGTTTTGGCCAGACCTCCAAGCTCTGCCACGTCTCACATACCGCTCAGAGACTCTCCGCTCCGTACCACAGCCTACTGCTCAGAGCGTTTCTGACAACTCACTGCAGGTTTGGTCCCGGCCCAGCCTAACTCAGCCAAACACCTGGGGAGTGGACCAACCTACCCCTTCTAGCCTACAGCCAGCATACCCATCTGGGACCCAGCCTTGTCGCTCTCTCTCTGTACAGCCTGTAACGCTGGCAGACACCTGGTGGGATGGGGAGTAGACCTGCCCCTCCACCTCCACCAACCTCTTGGTTAAACAACGTGGTAAAACTAACTGAAGGGGTTTTTAACACATTTACATTTAAATCATTCAGCAGACGCTCTTATCCAAAGAGACTCACCTGAAGATAGCTAGGTGGACCAGTCATAGTCAGTCCATTCATCTCCAGATAGCTAGGTGGACCAGTCAGTCCATTCATCTCCAGATAGCTAGGTGGATCAGTCATAGTCAGTACATTCATCTCCAGATAGCTAGGTGGACCAGTCATAGTCAGTCCATTCATCTCCAGATAGCTAGGTGGACCAGTCAGTCCATTCATCTCCAGATAGCTAGGTGGATCAGTCATAGTCAGTACATTCATCTCCAGATAGCTAGGTGGACCAGTCATAGTCAGTCCATTCATCTCCAGATAGCTAGGTGGACCAGGCATAGTCAGTCCATTCATCTCCAGATAGCTAGGTGGATCAGTCCATAGTCAGTACATTCATCTCCAGATAGCTAGGTGGACCAGTCATAGTCAGTCCATTCATCTCCAGATAGCTAGGTGGACCAGTCATAGTCAGTCCATTCATCTCCAGATAGCTAGGTGGACCAGTCATAGTCAGTCCATTCATCTCCAGATAGCTAGGTGGACCAGGCATAGTCAGTCCATTCATCTCCAGATAGCTAGGTGGACCAGTCATAGTCAGTCCATTCATCTCCAGATAGCTAGGTGGACCAGTCCATAGTCAGTCCATTCATCTCCAGATAGCTAGGTGGACCAGTCATAGTCAGTACATTCATCTCCAGATAGCTAGGTGGACCAGTCATAGTCAGTCCATTCATCTCCAGATAGCTAGGTGGACCAGGCATAGTCAGTCCATTCATCTCCAGATAGCTAGGTGGACCAGTCATAGTCAGTCCATTCATCTCCAGATAGCTAGGTGGACCAGTCATAGTCAGTACATTCATCTCCAGATAGCTAGGTGGACCAGTCAGTCAGTACACGTTTCCTCAATAAAGTAGCAATCAGCAGCAAACTCAGAGCTAGAAAGGGTCAAAGAAAAGTGTTGGTTCCCGGTACAGGGGGTCGAGGTGTGGAGGGGGATTATTTAAGATACTCTTTGAAGAGGTAGGGTTTCAGGTGTTTTTTTTGGAAGATGGACAGGGACTCTGCTGTCCTGGCTTCAGGGAGAAGGTGGGCAGGGACTCTGCTGTCCTAGTTTCAGGGTGAAGATGGACAGGGACTCTGCTGTCCTAGCTTCAGGGGGAAGATGGACAGGGACTCTGCTGTCCTAGCTTCAGGGGGGGAGATGGACAGGGACTCTGCTGTCCTAGCTTCAGGGGGGAAGATGGACAGGGACTCTGCTGTCCTAGCTTCAGGGGGGAGATGGACAGGGACTCTGCTGTCCTAGCTTCAGGGGGGGAGATGGACAGGGACTCTGCTGTCCTAGCTTCAGGGGGAAGATGGACAGGGACTCTGCTGTCCTAGCTTCAGGGGGAAGATGGACAGGGACTCTGCTGTCCTAGCTTCAGGGGGGAAGATGGACAGGGACTCTGCTGTCCTAGCTTCAGGGGGGAAGATGGACAGGGACTCTGCTGTCCTAGCTTCAGGGGGGAAGATGGACAGGGACTCTGCTGTCCTAGCTTCAGGGGGGAGATGGACAGGGACTCTGCTGTCCTAGCTTCAGGGGGGGAGATGGACAGGGACTCTGCTGTCCTAGCTTCAGGGGGGGAGATGGACAGGGACTCTGCTGTCCTAGCTTCAGGGGGAAGATGGACAGGGACTCTGCTGTCCTAGCTTCAGGGAGAAGGTGGGCAGGGACTCTGCTGTCCTGGCTTCAGGGGGGAAGATGGACAGGGACTCTGCTGTCCTAGCTTCAGGGGGAAGATGGACAGGGACTCTGCTGTCCTAGCTTCAGGGGGGAAGATGGACAGGGACTCTGCTGTCCTAGCTTCAGGGGAAAGCTGGTTCCACCATTGGGGGTGTCAGGACAGAGAAAAGCTCGGACTGCGCTGAGCAGGAACTGCCCTTCCATAGGGGTAGGAGGGCCATGAGACCAGTGGTAACAAAACAGAGTGTTGGAGTTGGGGTATAGGGTTTGAGCATAGCCTGAATGTAGGTAGGGGCAGTTTCCCCACGCCAGTCGGGAGTAAAGACTTCACACTAGACCTATTCTGTCAGCTCTTCTTGGAAGCTGCCGTCTCAATACTGTGAAATGGTTAACCGTCCTGTGGTACTTCCTAGAAGTCCATCTGGAAAAACAGTTGTGTTTATATTATAATGATCCCTGGAGATTTTCAGCCTTTGGTGGAACGAGAAGGAGTCCCCGGGATGGTTTGAGGGGGGGGTACAACGACATCCCCATCCCAAATGGCACCCTATTCCCTATATAGTGCACTATAGAGCCATCGGCTCTGGTCAAAGGTAGTGCACTATGTAGGGAATAGGGTGCCATTTGGGATGCACCTATGAGAGGATAGGTCTGTGGTGGAGGAAATCCTCACTACATTTACATTACTGCTCCATAGATTGGTTATCCACTACATTTACATTACATTTTACATTTTAGTCATTTAGCAGAAGCTCTTATCCAGAGTGACTTACAGTAGTGAATGCATACATTTCATACATGTTTTTCCCCGAACTGGTCCCCCGTGGGAATCGAACCCACAACCCTGGCGTTGCAAACACCATGCTCTACCAACTGAGCCACACGGGACCAGCATTCAGTAGTGGGTACTGTAACTTCATCGATTGCAAATAGCATAATAATAAATATTATAAATAATATCATAATAAAATAGCATGGTCACGATTGTGGACACTTGAAGCCCAGTGAAGTGTATGAGAGTTCCCACAGCCCATCCCTCAGGTGAGCTAAATGTCCGTGCTGACAGAATAATGGTTTCGCTCAACGGTGAGTTATTTGGGGGTTTTTCCCCGGGGGAAAAAAAAAACACATTCCAAGCATTCCAAACCCTTCTATTTAAACCATATGGACCTCAACTCTCAACACAATACGACCCAAACCTCTACAAAAACAAAAGGTATTATTATTTTTTTTTTAAACCAATGTTCACGTGTTGATCTGCCGCTAAACGTGACCGAAGACGTGATCTATTGGAATGAGCCTCAGAACTTAGGCATAACTGGCGTGCCTAAAAAAAAAAAAGCATAATCTTAGACCAGTCCTCAGTTAAACTTACTTGTCTTGTCCTACGATCTTGGCAACCAGAACATGGTGACGAGAGAGGCTACTTGTGTAATATACAACGGAGTAATATATCTCTCTGACTGCCTGCCAACCTGTATCTCTTGAGGTTTCTAGTGTGGATCTGAGTCAAGAGACAGACAGGCCTGTTGAACAGAGGCCCTGAGCAGTTAGAAATGGGGGCAGACTGTCTCCTTCTTCTCCTCTCCTGTATGGTAGGATCATTAGAACAAACTCACGTGCAGACAAGAGAAGTCTCATGGTTGCTTCAATGCACTGGTTTCTAACCACGAATGGGTCTTTCTAGAAGCTAAGGTACCAGTGAGGATTTCCTACACCGGACAACTTGTTACAGCTGTTAATAAGTCATTGATAACAACAACAATAACAAAAATCATGTCATTATATTAAGATATAAGGGGGGGTAAAAAATCATAGCAATATTCAAATAAAACCCTTTAGCATGTATGGTGTCTTCACAGATTTGTCCAAAATCGTGTGATATAAAACATTACTTTTCTTTCCTTGCATTTATAGCAGTGTAAGTTGTCATTATAACATATTATAACCCCTGGTGTCCTGGCTAAATTCCCAATCTGGCCTTCATACCATCACGACCACCTAATCATCCCCAGCAGCTTCCAATTGGCTCATTTATCCACCCTCCTCTCCCCTGTAACTATTCCCCAGGTCGTTGCTGTAAATGAGAATGTTTTCTCAGTCAAATTACCTGGTAAAATAACGGTAAAATAAATAAAATAAAAATATTAAGCATTAATCAGTTAAATTAGACATTGAACTTGAACCGCGTAAGAATTCCTGGATCTAACTGTCGGACAGTTGTTGGTATAAGAGATTTCAGAAATGCAGGTGTAACTAGGCAACATTTCGAGTCTCCTTATGTTATGTGGTGAAAACAGTAATTCATGGGCACACAAAATCCTAAATAATAAATGCAATTGAAAAATCTAAACGCTTCACCGATATAAAATCACCTTACCTCCGTAGTCAAAAACCTAAATCAATACCGTCATTAAAGTAGTACTTCAATAAATACCCATAATGCTTGTTGGATGAGAATTTGGTGTTGAGCTGTTGAAATACTCCTTGATATTTTCACACATCATCATCATCATCATCTGATCCAGGAAGTAATTTTCTGAATGACAGCCAAGTGACGAACAGCTGTTGTGATATAGACCATGTGATGCAACAAAAAACAGCCCGAGTGTCGGCAAGAAAGGTGTCGGCGATGAACGTCCAGAATATTTTGTTGTCTCATTCGTTACACCGGTAAAGTAAGTTGTCTGCATCCACATTGGATCTAATATCCCTCAGCGAATTAAGGTCGATCATTTGTTGTTGTTGTCTGTTTGATTTACAGTAGGGTCTCGTTAGATTCAACATAGAAAGCATCGAGGTTATGACTTCATGTTTTCATATGTTTTACTGTTGTGTAGTATAGATTGTTTGTGTAGTATAGACTGTTGTGTAGTATAGACTGTTGTGTAGTATAGACTGTTGTGTAGGATAGACTGTTGTGTAGTATAGATTGTTGTGTAGTATAGACTGTTGTGTAGTATAGACTGTTGTAGTAGAGACTGTTGTGTAGTATAGACTGGTTGTTGTAGTATAGATTGTTTGTGTAGTATAGACTGTTGTGTAGTATAGACTGTTGTGTAGTATAGACTGTTGTGTAGTATAGACTGGTGTGTAGTATAGACTGTTGTGTAGTATAGACTGTTTCATTTCTCATTCTAAAAACAGCGATGGTGAGATTCAAATGGTGAGATTAATTTTATTATGTGTTTCGGTCACGAAGGCTACAGAAACATCAACATACATAAAAAAATATTTAACCTTTATTTAACTAGGCAAGTCAGTTAAGAACAAATTCTTATTAACAATGACGGCCTAGGAACAGTGGGTTAACTGCCTTGTTCAGGGGCAGAACGACTGATTTTTACCTTGTCAGCTCGGGGGATTCGATCTTGCAACCTTCCGGTTACTAGTCCAACGCTCTAAACACTAATCTACTTAGTCAGGCAATGTCCTCATTATTCTCACATATTTTAGAATGTAATAATAATTTGAATAACAAGGCCTAATTTATTTTATTATTCTTAAAGTGGTAATGGCCAACTTTTATTTCACCTTTTGCATGGAGGGGGAGGGTTCTAATATGTAGGTGCTTGAAAAAGTGCCTGAAAGTCCTTGAATTTGACTTGCCAATGTCTGTATGAAGCCTTCTTAAAGGATGTCCTGTATATTGTTGTATAGGATGTATAGTCCTGTGTTGTTGTATAGGATGTATAGTCCTGTGTTGTTGTATAGGATGTATAGTCCTGTGTTGTTGTATAGGATGTATAGTCCTGTGTTGTTGTATAGGATGTATAGTCCTGTGTTGTAGTATAGGATGTATAGTCCTGTGTTGTTGTATAGGATGTATAGTCCTGTGTTGTTGTATAGGATGTATAGCCCTGTGTTGTTGTATAGGATGTATAGTCCTGTGTTGTTGTATAGGATGTATAGCCCTGTGTTGTTGTATAGGATGTATAGCCCTGTGTTGTTGTATAGGATGTATAGTCCTGTGTTGTATAGGATGCATAGTCCTGTGTTGTTGTATAGGATGTATAGTCCTGTGTTGTTGTATAGGATGTATAGCCCTGTGTTGTTGTATAGGATGTATAGCCCTGTGTTGTTGTATAGGATGTATAGTCCTGTGTTGTTGTATAGGATGTATAGTCCTGTGTTGTTGTATAGGATGTATAGTCCTGTGTTGTTGTATAGGATGTATAGTCCTGTGTTGTTGTATAGGATGTTGTTGTATATTGTTGTATAGGATGTCGTTGTATAGGATGTCGTTGTATGTTGTTGTATAGGATGTCGTTGTATGTTGTTGTATAGGATGTCGTTGTATGTTGTTGTATAGGATGTTGTTGTATAGGATGTCGTTGTATGTTGTTGTATAGGATGTCGTTGTATGTTGTTGTATAGGATGTCGTTGTATAGGATGTTGTTGTATAGGATGTCGTTGTATAGGATGTTGTTGTATAGGATGTCGTTGTATGTTGTTGTATAGGATGTCGTTGTATGTTGTTGTATAGGATGTCGTTGTATGTTGTTGTATAGGATGTCGTTGTATGTTGTTGTATAGGATGTCGTTGTATGTTGTTGTATAGGATGTTGTTGTATAGGATGTTGTTGTATAGGATGTCGTTGTATAGGATGTCGTTGTATAGGATGTCGTTGTATAGGATGTCGTTGTATAGGATGTCGTTGTATAGGATGTCGTTGTATGGTGTTGTATAGGATGTCGTTGTATGTTGTTGTATAGGATGTCGTTGTATGTTGTTGTATAGGATGTTGTTGTATAGTATGTTGTTGTATAGGATGTCGTTGTATAGGATGTCGTTGTATAGGATGTTGTTGTATAGGATGTCGTTGTATAGGATGTTGTTGTATAGGATGTCGTTGTATGTTGTTGTATAGGATGTCGTTGTATGTTGTTGTATAGGATGTTGTTGTATAGGATGTTGTTGTATAGGATGTCGTTGTATAGGATGTCGTTGTATAGGATGTCGTTGTAAAGGATGTCGTTGTATGTTGTTGTATAGGATGTCGTTGTATGTTGTTGTATAGGATGTTGTTGTTGTATAGGATGTCGTTGTATAGGATGTCGTTGTATAGGATGTCGTTGTATAGGATGTCGTTGTATAGGATGTCGTTGTATAGGATGTCGTTGTATGTTGTTGTATAGGATGTCGTTGTATGTTGTTGTATAGGATGTCGTTGTATGTTGTTGTATAGGATGTCGTTGTATGTTGTTGTATAGGATGTCGTTGTATGTTGTTGTATAGGATGTTGTTGTATAGGATGTCGTTGTATGTTGTTGTATAGGATGTCGTTGTATGTTGTTGTATAGGATGTCGTTGTATAGGATGTTGTTGTATAGGATGTCGTTGTATAGGATGTTGTTGTATAGGATGTCGTTGTATGTTGTTGTATAGGATGTCGTTGTATGTTGTTGTATAGGATGTCGTTGTATGTTGTTGTATAGGATGTCGTTGTATGTTGTTGTATAGGATGTCGTTGTATGTTGTTGTATAGGATGTCGTTGTATGTTGTTGTATAGGATGTTGTTGTATAGGATGTTGTTGTATAGGATGTCGTTGTATAGGATGTCGTTGTATAGGATGTCGTTGTATAGGATGTCGTTGTATAGGATGTCGTTGTATGTTGTTGTATAGGATGTCGTTGTATGTTGTTGTATAGGATGTTGTTGTATAGTATGTTGTTGTATAGGATGTCGTTGTATAGGATGTCGTTGTATAGGATGTTGTTGTATAGGATGTCGTTGTATAGGATGTTGTTGTATAGGATTCGTTGTATGTTGTTGTATAGGGATGTCGTTGTATGTTGTTGTATAGGATGTTGTTTGTATAGGATGTTGTTGTATAGGATGTCGTTGTATAGGATGTCGTTGTATAGGATTCGTTGTAAAGGATGTCGTTGTATGTTGTTGTATAGGATGTCGTTGTATGTTGTTGTATAGGATGTTGTTGTATAGGATGTCGTTGTATAGGATGTCGTTGTATAGGATGTCGTTGTATAGGATGTCGTTGTATAGGATGTCGTTGTATAGGATGTCGTTGTATGTTGTTGTATAGATGTCGTTGTATTTGTGGTAATAGGATGTCGTGTAGGTTATAGATCTTGTATTTGTATAGGCATGTCGTTGTAATGTTGTGGTATAGGATTCTCGTGTATGTTGTTGTATAGGTAAATGGTTGTTGTATAGTATGTTGTTGTATAGGATTCGTTGTATACGGATGTCGTTGTAAGGATGTGTCGTATGTATAGGATGTCCGTTGTAAGGAATGTTGTTGTATAGGAAAAAAAATGTCGTTGTATAGGATGTTGTTGTATAGGATGTCGTTGGATGTTGTTGTATAGGATGTCGTTTAGGTTGTTGTATAGGATGTTGTTGTATAGGATGTTGTTGTATAGGATGTCGTTGTATAGGATGTCGGTGTATAGGATGTCGTGTATAGATGTCGTTGTATGTGTTGTATAGGCTTCGTGGGTAGAGGATGTCCGTTTGTGGAGTTATGGACAATTAGCACATATTCCCTTTTATTTCTCTTAAATAAACATGTGGAACTGCATTAGAATCCCTTTTTATTTTTACGTTTCAAATCATCAGTTAAAGCCATAGCGAACTCCATGAAGAAAACCAAAAGAGGATTCGAAGCTTGACAAATACATCTAGGCTGAGAGAGAGAGAGAGAGAGAGAGAGAGAGACAGGAGAGAGAGAGAGAGAGAGAGAGAGAGAGAGAGAGAGAGAGAGAGAGAGAGAGAGAGAGAGAGAGAGAGATGGGGAGAGAGAGAGAGAGAGAGAGAGAGAGAGAGATGGGGAGAGAGAGAGAGAGAGAGAGAGAGATGGGGAGAGAGAGAGAGAGAGAGAGAGAGAGAGAGAGAGATGGGGAGAGAGAGAGAGAGAGAGAGAGAGAGAGAGAGAGAGAGAGAACTGTTGAGGAAAAACAAAGCAGAAACTCTCCAGCCAGTCCCTAAGGTATATCAGTCAGGCTGAAGGATCCTCTACAGGTTCTGAGACTGTCTATTACACACTGCACTGTACTGTACTGGGCGGCTCAATGGCTGCTTTGTGACAGAGATGGGAGTGAGAGAAAAAGAGAGAGATGGGCGAGGGTGTGTCTCTGTGTGAGCCCGTACGTCTCAAATCGTCAAAGCTCTTCCCTCTTCTATTTAGGTTTCTCAATGCCGGTAATAAAGACAAGCCAAATACATGTTGTTTATTTTCCACTAAAATGACTCCACAGAGAGTGGTGGTGACGAGGAGGAGGTCCAGAGATGACGTGTGAATAAAAACATAATTCCCTCGTATTTATCTCATGATAATGACATAACACAGGTGTTTTATCAATATCACCAGGTAATTTATCTCATGATAATGACATAACACAGGTGTTTTGTGAAGATCAGGAGAAACTCTCTAAATAGGAGTGGATGTATTGATGATAGATGGACAGTAAGGCTGAGGCAGCAGACCTCACGGTGGATCAGCACATATGTTTTTATTAACTACTACACTAAGGAATGGTACATTCCATGCTAACATTTATTAATTAATTAGTGTTGGGAGCTCATTATCAGTTTATAAGTTAGAACGTTAGCAAGCTAAATGTCCCTTACCTTGAGCTAAGAGCTCTTGGGGGCATCTAAGCCCTCGTGGGGCATTTAAGCCCTGAACAATGCCTGACAGGCAGCACTGTCTCCCAGGAGGTGTGACACCCCCAAAGATCACAGCCAATCGCATTGCACGCAGCTAACTTAGCTAGCTTGTTATCTATGCTGGTTGTTAGCTTGCATAAATGATATGTGTATAATTTGTAAGTGACACTCCATGTTTTATGGATAGTATTTACATTTACAGAGTGGGTGAGCTCCATTCCTGATAGGCTGATCAGATTCAATAGAATCCTCAGAGGCTGAATAACCAGGATTCTGCCTTGTAGTCTGTTTCATAGCGCCGTGCAGGCAGATGATGCCATAACCTAGCAAAAGAGTTTTGAAGTTGAGGGTGCAGTATTTATGAAGTTTGGTCATGAGGACGAAAACTAGCATAGTTCAGCCAGTTAGTTTAGTTAGGGGGGAAAAAAACTACTCGCAACAGGCTATAGCTGAACACACATGTGCACTAGGTTCATTCAGGACACACGTAGTTTTTATGCCCTGATATCAGGAGCTGGCAGCAAAAAGTATGATTAAACAATTCAGAGACAAACGAATACATCAGATGACAAATGTTTAAAGAGAGCGACTCGATATACAATCCCAAATTCAGCTAGTAACTGTCAATAGTAAAACAAAATCTTTAAAACAACGTTTGAGTGAACCTGAATCTAGAACATTTATGGTGAAGTCACTTCTGGACATGGTAGACTCCTCCCTCCTCACCACTCTATTGGACTACAGACATACATACATAGTAAGCAAATCTGGTGTTGATTTAGCTACATACAAACAGACAGTATCGGAGTTTAGTTTACATTACCCTGTCCTTTTAGCATTACTAATAACATATATATTAACGGCCAAAACGTAGACAGTCTGCATCTCCACTAAGTGATGCACTAATACAATGAGAAATATGGCATAAATCTCAACACAGTAAAAGGTCATAAGATTCTTTGTTAAAGTTTGTTGCAACACCCCTAGTTTGGATCTCATTTCACTGCTAAGCTGAGCCCAGAGGTAGTGGTATGCCAAGACGATGGGAAAATACAGCCAGCAGCCAATATATAAAGCAGCACATGGAATAGCCCTCCACGGAGCTGTGGCATATATTTAAGCCGTAATACTATCCATACCTAGGCTGTCACCACAACTGCATTGCTTGCACTTTGAGGTTTTAGGCTGGGGTACCTGTAAAGCTCTTTGGGGTTTTAACCTGGGGTATCTGTAAAGCTATTTGGTGTTTTAGGCTGGGGTATCTGTAAAGATCTTTGGGGTTTTAGCCTGGGGTATCTATAAAGTGAAATCTAGAATTGGCTTCCTATTTCGCAACAAAGCATCCTTCACTCATGCTGCCAAACATACCCTCGTAAAACTGACCATCCTACCAATCCTCGACTTCGGCGATGTCATTTACAAAATAGCCTCCAATACCCTACTCAACAAGCTGGATGCAGTCTATAACAGTGCCATCCGTTTTGTCACCAAAGCCCCATATACAACCCACCACTGCGACCTGTATGCTCTCGTTGGCTGGCCTTCACTTCATAATCGTCGCCAAACACATTGGCTCCAGGTCATCTACAAGACCCTGCTAGGTAAAGTCCCCCCTTATCTCCGCTCACTGGTCACCATAGCAGCACCCACCTGTAGCACGCGCTCCAGCAGGTATATCTCTCTGGTCACCCCTAAAGCCAACTCCTCCTTTGGTCGTCTCTCCTTCCAGTTCTCAGCTGCCAATGACTGGAACGAACTACAAAAATCTCTAAAACTGGAAACACTTATCTCCCTCACTAGCTTTAAGCACCAGCTGTCAGAGCAGCTCACAGATCACTGCACCTGTACATAGCCCATCTTTAATTGAGCCCAAACTACTACCTCTTCCCCTACTGTATTTATTTATTTTATTTATTTTGCTCCTTTGCACCATATTATTTATATTTTAACTTTTAACTTTCTTCAAACTACAAATCTACCATTCCAGTGTTTTTCTTGCCATACTTTATTTACTTTGCCACCATGGCATTTTTTTGCCTTTACCTCCATTATCTCACCTCATTTGCTCACATTGTATATAGTCTTATTTTTTTCTACTGCATCATTGATTGTATGTTGTTTTACTCCATGTGTAACTCTGTGTTTTTGTATGTTGTCGAACTGCTTTGCTTTATCTTGGTCAGGTCGCAATTGTAAATGAGAACTTGTTCTCAACTTGCCTACCTGGTTAAATAAAGGTGAAATAAATAAATAAAATAAATAAATAAATAAAGCTCTTTGGGGTTTTAACCTGGGGTATCTGTAAAGCTCTTTGGGGTTTTAACCTGGGGTATCTGTAAAGCTCTTTGGGGTTTTAACCTGGGGTATCTGTAAAGCTCTTTGGGGTTTTAACCTGGGGTATCTGTAAAGCTCTTTGGGGTTTTAACCTGGGGTATCTCTAAAGCACCTTGTGACAACTGCTGATGTAAAAAAAAAGAGGGAAAAAAACGTGGCTTTATAAAATGCATGTAATTTAAACATGTTTCAATGGCATCAAAAACATAAAGAGAGTAGACTAGTAGGAAACTAACTCCGCTGTGATGAAAATAACTTCAGGAAATAAGTGAATGTAGTTGATAAACCTTGAAATAATCTGGGTAATTGTCACACCCTGACCTTAGAGATCCTTTTATGTCTTTATTTTGGTTGGTCAGGGCGTGAGTTGGGGTGGGCATTCTATGTCCTTTTTTCTATGTTTGGTATTTCTTTGTTTCGGCCGGGTATGGCTCTCAATCAGGGACAGCTATATATCGTTGTTGCTGATTGGGAGCAATACTTAGGCAGCCTGTTTTCCTTTGGGTTTTGTGGGTGGTTTATTTTCTGTTTAGTCATTTGATACCTGACAGAACTGTTTGGCTGTTGTCGTTTGTTTATTTTGTAAAGTGTTCTCATTTTCCATTAAATTACAAAGATGAGCACTAACCACACTGCGCCTTGGTCTACTCCATTCAACAGCCGTTACAGTAATAAACTACCCATAGCACTCAGGTGTACTGTACTGACTGCAATATGTTTACCCCACAAGCTTTTGCTGTAAATAACCTTATGATTATTCCCTTTAATATGTAACATAATATATCTGAAGTGTTTTTTTGAGGTCTTAAAAGGTTAACTGCCGTAGTAAAAACATGTGTTGGGATTATAGCCCCATGCCTTGGAAGTGGCTTCACATTTAGGATACATTTATTGTTAACATTCTAGGCTTACATTCTACATTTACATGTTGAAGTGGGAAGTTTACATCCACTTAGGTTGGAGTCATTAAAACCCGTTTTTCAACCACTCCACACATTTCTTGTTAACAAACTATAGTTTTGGCAAGTCGGTTAGGACATCTACTTTGTGCATGACACAAGTAATTTTTCCAACAATTGTTTACAGACAGATTATTTCACTTATAGTTCACCGCATCACAATTCCAGTGGGTCAGAAGTTTACATACACTAAGTTGACTGTGCCTTTAAACAGCTTGGAAAATTCCAGAAAATGATGTCATTGCTTTAGAAGCCTCTTATAGGCTAATTGACATCATTTGAGTCAATTGGAGGTGTACCTGTGGATTTATTTCAAGGCCTACCTTCAAACTGAGTGCCTCTTTGCTTGACATCATGGGAAAATCAAAAGAAATCAGCCAAGACCTCAGAAAAAAATGGTAGACCTCCACAAGTCTGGTTCATCGAAAAGTGCAAATCAATCCCAGAACAACAGCAAAAGGACCTTGTGAAGATGCTGGAGGAAACAGGTACAAAAGTATCTATATCCACAGTAAAATGAGTCCTATATCGACATAACCTGAAAGGCCACTCAGCAAGGAAGAAGCCACTGCTTCAAAACCGCCATAAAAACCCAGACTATGGTTTGCAACTGCACATGGGGATAAAGATCGTACTTTTTGGAGAAATGTCCTCTGGTCTGATGAAACAAAAATAGAACTGTTTGGCCATAATGACCATCGTTACGTTTGGAGGAAAAAGGGGGAAGCTTGCAAGCCGAAGATACCATCCCAACCGTGAAGCACGGGGGTGGCAGGATCATGTTGTGGGGGGGCTTTGCTGCAGGAGGGACTGGTGCACTTCACAAAATAGATGGCATCATGAGGCAGGAAAATTATGTGGATATATTGAAGCAACATCTCAAGACATCAGTCAGGAAGTTAAAGCTTGGTCGCAAATGGGTCTTCCAAATGGACAACGACCCTAAGCATACTTCCGAAGTTGTGGCAAAATGGCTTAAGGACAACAAAGTCAAGGTATTGAAGTGGCCATCACAAAGCCCTATAGAAAAATTGTGGGCAGAACTGAAGAAGTGTGTACGAGCAAGGAGGCCTACAAACCTGACTCAGTTACACCAGCTCTGTCAGGAGAAATGGGCCAAAAATTCACGCAACTTATTGTGGGAAGCTTGAAGGAAGGCTCCCCGAAACGTCTGACCCAAGTTAAACAATTTAATGGCAATGCTACCAAATACTAATTGAGTGTATGTAAACTTCTGACCCACTGGGAATGTGATGAAAGAAATAAAAGCTGAAATAAATCATTCTCTCTACTATTATTCTGACATTTCACATTCTTAAAATAAAGTGGTGATCCTAACTGACCTAAAACAGGGAATTGTTACCAGGATTAAATGTGAGGAATTGTGAAAAACTGAGTTTAAATGTATTTGGCTGAGGTGCGTGTAAACTTCCAATATCAACTGTACATGTTTATTATATAGGCTTTACCTTCTACGCATTAAGGATACATTCTAGGACTTACATTCTACAATTAGGGTATATTTACCATAACAATCTAGGCTTAAGACTTAAATTCTACATTGGTTTTTAGGTTTTTTTCGTTCTACATTTACTTTAATATTTCAAGCATCACATTCAACATTGATATTCTGGTCTTTACATATTTCTTTTCAAAGACAATATCCTGAATTTCATCCTGTGTAGCATGATGAGTCAACAAACTGATCCTCCTGGGATGCATCTGAAACAGGATGTACTGGAACAGCATCTGGGGAGCAGCTGTCTCCACCCCCCCACCCCCCACCCCCCAACTGGGAGATCTGTAGTCAGTCTCTTATTAAACCTCTACCTTGACTTGAACACCTCTACCTAAACGGCCACCAACTACGACCAGAGCCATATGTTAAGACAGTTTGGCCAGGTTATGAAACGGACGCTAATGTTAACGCTTTAATTCTACAAATGTTGGTGATGTAACAAGCAAAACAGAGCAGAGAATTTAACATCTCTGACAGTTCTATATGAAATGACCTGCTGTAAACAAGCAAAACAGAGCAGAGAATTTAACATCTCTGACAGTTCTATATGAAATGACCTGCTGTAAACAAGCAAAACAGAGCAGAGAATTTATCATCTCTGACAGTTCTATATGAAATGACCTGCTGTAAACAAGCAAAACAGAGCAGAGAATTTAACATCTCTGACAGTTCTATATGAAATGACCTGCTGTAAACAAGCAAAACAGAGCAGAGAATTTTTGATGTTTTTATTGATTAACATTTGGGATAATGTGTATCCAAGACTTCACTGTGTTGTGGTGTCAATAAATTGCATATTTGCTTTCACTGGACATCTTCATAGGTTTAAAAAATAATCCGAAATAAACAGCAGAACGTGGAAGCATCAATTATCACTTAGCAACCTCTATGGAGGAGGAAGTGGCACTCTCGGAACATTCAGACAGAAACCGCATTGGTTCTACAGCTATCCTCTTTCTGACTGTTTAGGCATTAGGCATATCTTGTCATAACTTCTTATGGTTTTCATTTTCTTTCTTTTTTGCTCATTACCCGCCCTTGTTCCCCATTACCCGCCCTTGTTCCCCATTACCCGCCCTTGTTCCCCATTACCCGCCCTTGTTCCCCATTACCCCTCCTTGTTCCTCATTACCCCTCCTTGTTCCTCATTACCCCTCCTTGTTCCTCATTACCCCTCCTTGTTCCCCATTACCCGCCCTTGTTCCCCATCCTTGTTCCTCATTACCCCTCCTTGTTCCTCATTACCCCTCCTTGTTCCCCATTACCCGCCCTTCCTCATTACTACTGCCAGATACACATTTTAGAATCTCCTGAAAGTGCCACAAGATGGCGCTTTAATGTGTCCTTACTACAAAATCCTACTTCCTGTCAACAATTTGCTGGGAGCCCAAATCTCTCTCCATGAACTTAAAAAGGGCATTGGATAACATGAATAAAGGGCATTGGATAATATGAATAAAGGGCATTGGATAATATGAATAAAGGGCATTGGATAACATGAATAAAGAGCATTGGATTACATGAATAAAGGGCATTGGATTACATGAATAAAGAGCATTGGATAACATGAATAAAGGCAAATCACCTGATTGGAACGGTACTTCTCCTGAGGTCTATTTAACATTCTGGGACCAATTAGGTCCATTGTTACTTAAAATTATTAACACAGCCGTTCACAAAAGGTTCATTTGGAAGGGATATAAATACCAAACTAATTTCGCTTTTATTTAAAAAAAAGTTAAGGACACCACCGGGTGTTCTCACTATCGCCCCCTATCTTTCATAAACACAGATATTAAACCATTTTCTAAAACTGTCGTCCAATCTCAAAAACTTACTTACCCAAATTGGTACATCCAGACCAAAGCGGGTTTGTTAAAAAAATTATTATGATACCCTCTGTCTATTACATATCTTACATGCTTCATCAGAAACCAAAAAGGTCCCAAGGCAGTTCTATTTCTCGACTCAGAAAAAACTGAATGGTCATACTGTATCTTTGGTTGGTTTTGGAACATGTGTGACATGGCTCCAATTTCAATAATATGATTAAAATACTATATGTCAATCCCTCAGTCATAGTAATAAAACAGGCAATACCTGCTCTGTTCCATTCAGAATAACTAGAAGTAGCAGGCAAGGTGATCCCATCTCACCTCTGTTATTTATTTTAATTGTCTATGGAGCCCCCTGCCCAGTCAATTTGACAACCAATACCTCTCAATTCTACAGATCGAGTCATTTCATTATACGCTGACTATATATTACTTAATCTAGACAATTCCTCCCAAACGGTTTGAAGATCATAGAAAAATTCTGCTCTCTCAACTTCCCACCCAAAACATTTTTTTAAATCGAACCAAATCTACCCTACTGCCTCTCAAGACCCCGATGGAGGATTCCATCTATTTATGGAATCCCAATTGTTTCCTATTTTAAATATTGAGGAATAGATACATTACCTTTTTTAGATAAAACCATCGTCAGAAACTTTAACAAAATGCACAAATCAATTCAATCCGACCTCAGTAGATAGACTAATATCCCAGCAGCTTTAACCGGCATAATATCTATTGTCAAAATGAATATATTGCCACGGCTGAATTTCTGTAGTTCAATGCTTCCCTTGTCTCCCACTTCGTGCTATTGAGGAAAAATCCATAGTGTGGTTTCTATTTCTAAATGTATATGGTAAGGTAAGTGTTCCCGGATAAAATTAACAAACGTACAAAAGAGAAAGACATAGGAGGACTAACTGTACCAAATGTTAAATTGTATTTCCAGGCACTAGCGTTGCACTAGCATTGCACTAGCATTGCAATAGCGTTTAAACATGATTCTTCCACCACCTGGCTGAGTATAGAGAGACATGGAAGAGGTGGTCCCCACTGATATATCCCTTAAACAATGTAATATGGTGTCTCATATTGCCCTGGAAGAGGTGGTCTCCACTGATATATCCCTTAAACAATGTAATATGGTGTCTCATATTGCCCTGGAAGTGGTGGTCCCCACTGATATATCCCTTAAACAATGTAAGCTATGCTTTGGTTCTATTATTACTCACCTGTCTCTATTTGGTGTAAAATTGAAAGACAAAGTAATTGGGAATCAAAATGACATGTCCATACTCTAATATTTCACAATAATGCCTTGGGATCTGAAGGGCGGTCTTTTGCATCCCCCCAATGGTCCAAATGTGGAATCCGTATCCTTGCCGATATCATGGACAGTAATGGTTTGAGAAAAGATTTGAAAGTCACATACACATTAACCAGGCAACTCCATTTTTCTATATTTACACCTATGTTGGCCTATGGAGTTCTTTGGGAAACCCAACTACCGAAACATCCAATTATGGGATGTATTACTAAATGATCTGGACTCCCAAAAGGACTGATCGCTAAGAATATATAAACAACTTTTGGAAAAGCTCATATTCTGAGCTAGCCAATAAAAAAGTATGGTCCACAGATCTAAGTGAATATGAACAACACTTTATAACTGAAACAGAATATGGAAAAATATGACCTTGGCATCCCGTAATCCAACCCATTGACTTATACATTCAGTTTGACGATGAAATTGTCCCCAACTCCCAACTGTTCACTATGTCCCTTAAATCAGGTAGGCACATTCCTTCATATGATGTAGGAGTGCCCTGCAGTTAAATGGTTCTGGGACCAAGTTACACAATGAATTTCAAAGTGCATGAAGTTAAATATTCAATGCTTTGCATCTACTTTGTTACTTAACAATGAATGCTCCTTGAATCTCTCAATAAATCAGAGACGATTAACTGCTGGAAGGCAGCACTGCCGCAAAAAAAAGATGTATACTCTTAAAAATGGGACTTGTTTCAGGAAACAAGGCGTATGTCGCGCATCTAGCGACTCCTTGTGGCGGGCCGGGCGCCTGCAAACAGACTTCGGTCGCCAGCTGGAAGGTGTTTCCTCCAACACATTGGTGCCGCTGGCTTCCGGGTTAAGCGAGCAGTGTGTCATGAAGCACTGCGGCTCGGCGGGGCCGTATTTCGGAGGACCGCCTCTCCCGAGTCCGTATGGGAGCTGAAGCAATGGGACAAGACTGTAACTACCAATTGGATATCACAAAATTGGGGAGAAAAAGGGGTAAAAGTACCAACAAAAATAAATAAGAAGAAAAGCGAAAAATGAATGGAAAAAAAATGTGTTTTTTGACAGAAATGCCTTCTTGAACATGTGAACTTTCATGTGCCTTAATAACAAACTTGTATGCCATCTGTAAATACAAATAAAATTGTTAAATTAAAAAGCCTAATTGGTTTAGCCACGGAAAAAGTCAGGGACCTTACCGCTAGCCATGATTGGCTGAGATAATGGATGGGCTGGACATGCCGAGAGATGAGTTCGGATTGGTCTGCCATGTAGCATGCTTCTGTCTATAACATGAGCTGCTCAGTATGTGTAGGTAATCCATTCTAGCGTGGCTTTTTTGAAAGATATCACGAATAACTGTGATAATATTGCTCATGCTGTCCACTTTCTGGAGGACCGATATCTGAAATCAGAAGAATGCCCGGTGGAAGCAAAGTATTATAGCTAAGGAGATGGAGAAATTCAGCCGTTTTGATTGCAAATATATGCCGGCGGAGTCGAAAAGAGAACACACAAAGGCTGTTGTATAAAACAGAGAGTTTAGCTAGCTACATTTTCAGATATTATACATTTCAAATTTTGTCAGAAAGTCGTTTTCATTGCAAGTTAGCTAACGTTACGTGTATGATCTTATTCATAGTAAATATTATTCTTATCTCAGAGCCATTTGCATTGCTAGTTATAGCCTAATGTTAGCTAGCTAGCTAACATTGAACCTAGTTGGTTAGCTTTAGCTACCTGTAGATTCATGCAGTGCAGTAACATTATGAGTTGTGATTATGGTTCATTGTTTAGCTAGCTAGCTACATGTCTAAAGAAAAGACTCCACTATGTAAGTAACCATTTCACTGACAGACTATTCATACCAATAACACTGACAGACTATTCACACCAGAAAACATCAAAGACATGAAGCAGCAGCTTGTGTCACATTGGACAAGTACACACGGTGAATCTGTCCATAATAATTGTCAATTCATGGATAATGTGGTGAAACGTTAAAAAGGAAAGTTAGAAACCATAACTAAGTTAGCGTGTAAAGGCCAGGCTGATTTACAGTGATGTATCATAGACATGCTCTGTCAGTCGTTGTTTGCCTGACGACTCACACTAAATTCTTCCGCTGCTGTCGTGCGCTACATACTTTGGTCTGAGACTACAATCATTGAAAGTCGTTTCGGTGAAAACAAAGTCATCGGCGATTGGATGATCTCTAACCAACAGTCTCAAACCACAGTATCAAAGCCAATTACTTCACCCACGTGTGTTCTGGCGCTGACCCAACCCATCGGTTTCTGGGACCAATCAGACGAACCGAATGTGTTCGAATTCTAGAAGGGTCGGGGAGTGAGACAAATCCAGACTCATTGTGGAGAAAAAAAACCTAGCATCCGTGGGCGTGTTCTTACGTAGCAATGAGCCTGGGTAGCCAGACCAAGTAGTTGTACCCTGGCCTTGCACTTGAGAGTCCAAGCAGTGTTTCTGAAATCTGGGATGCCAGGTCTGCTACAGACAAAATACAGCTGGCGGGGTTTACACTGAGTCGGCAAGATAGAACAGCTGCCTCCGGTAAGACAAAGGGTGGCGGGCGGTCTGTGTATATTTGTAAACAACAGCTGGTGCACGAAATCTAATATTAAGGAAGTCTCAAGGTTTTGCTCACATGAGATAGAGTATCTCATGACAAGCTGTAGACCACACTATTTACCAAGAGAGTTTATTTATATTTGTTGTAGCTGTCTATTTACCACTGCACTCAATTATTATTATTATTTTTATCTTTTATTTAACTAGGCAAGTCAGTTAAGAACAAATTCTTATTTTCAATGACGGCCTAGGAACAGTGGGTTAACTACCTTGTTCAGGGGCAGACAGATTTTTACCTTGTCAGCTCTGGGATTTGATCTTGCAACCTTTCTGTTACTAGTCCAACGCTCTAACCACTAGGCTACCTGCCGCCCGTAGAAGGCAACCTGCCGCTCTAAGGCCACAAGCAAACAGGAAAATGCACATCCAGAGGCAGCGCTCCTAGTGGCCGGGGACTTTAATGCAGGGAAACTTACATCCGTTTTACCTCATTTCTACCAGCATGTTAAATGTGCAACCAGAGGGGGAAAAAAAATCTAGACCACCTTAACTTCACACACAGAGACACGTACAAAGCTATCCCTCGCCCTCCATTTGGCAAATCTGACCATAATTCTATGTAGAGTTAAGCACCATGGACTTGGTCAATAAAGAAGTGGTCAGATGAAGCAGATGCTAAGCCACAGAACTGTTTTTCAAGCACAGACTGGAATATGTTCCAGGATTTTTCAGAAGGCATTGACACCACATCAGTCACTGGCTTCATCAGTAAGTGTGTCAATGACGTCGTCCCCACTGTGACCGTACGTACATACCCCAACCAGAAGCCATGGATTACAGGCAACATCCGCACTGAGCTAAAGGGTAGAGCTGCCGCTTTCAAGGAGCGGGACTCTAACCCGGACGCTTATAAGAAATCCCGCTATGCCCTCAGACAAATCATCAATCAGGCAAAGCGTCAATACAGGACTAAGATTGAATCGTACTACACCGGCTCCGACGCTCGTCGGATGTGGCAGGGCTTGCAAACTATTACAGACTACAAAGGGAAGCACAGCCGCGAGCTGCCCAGTGACACGAGCCTACCAGACGAGCTAAACTACTTCTATGCTTGTTTCGATGCAAGCAACACTGAAGCATGCATGAGAGCATCAGCTGTTCTGGAAGACTGTATGATCATGCCCTCCGCAGCCGATGTGAGTAAGACCTAAAAACAGGTCAACATTCACAAGGCCGCAGGGCCAGACAAGGCCGCAGGGCTTAGAGCATGCGTTGACCAACCAGCAAGTGTCTTCACTGACATTTTCAACCTCTCCCTGACCGAGTCTGTAATACCAACATGTTTCAAGCAGACCACCATAGTCCCTGTGTCCATGAACACTAAGGTAACCTGCCTAAATGACTACCGACACATCTGTAGCCATGAAGTCCATCGAAAGGCTGGTCACGGCTCACATCAACATGTGTTGTATTCGGCGTATGTGACAAATACAAATTGATTTGATTTGCTTCGATTGAGCTTGCCTGTCAGTTTGGTGCAAATAGAATGGTCCCAAAACTGCAAACCCCTGCCCATCTGACACTCCAGGCAGAATTGAAATCGTACTTTGAACTCAGGTCTTGTCTGCTTTAATGTTCTCCATATCTCACCTTCCCTGTCATGCAGTGAAAAACCAACCTGATAGAGAAAAAGGTATGACAGAAAATGAGCAACAGTGAAAAAAAAAATGTATTTTCCACTTTATTGGCACACTTCCCAGCATAGTGAATGTTTACAGATCCTTCATAAGTGCTACCACACTTTAACAGTAATTCCTCAGTTTCATTCCCCTTGTTTCCATTCCTTGAATGTTTATTTCTGGGGCCCCCTTTCCTTCTTGTCTTGAGGTGCCATAGAGGAGGAGTGTGTCTGCATGCGTGTGTTTCACATGTTTTCCATTTAACATTTTTCCCATTAAACCTTAAACTTCACTGCGACAAAGCGGTTATGTTTATAAAAGGGGGAGGGTGGGGGGGTCTGTCTTTTGTCCTTTTTATTTAATTTAAACCTGTCGTCTGGTGCCAATAACAATGCACAGTATTCACAGAACAGATCCAGAGAGGATACTGTATACCTTGCCAGATACAGCTCTGGGGAAGCAGTCCTAGTACATCTATCTACCTTCCAGGTTCCAGCAGCTGGATACAGCTCAGCAGTGAGACTATAGGGCTCCATAGGAGGGGACTCTATTAAAACCCCTCTCCATAGGAGGGGACTCTATTAAAACCCCTCTCCAAGGAGGGGACTCTATTAAAACCCCTCTCCATAGGAGGGGACTCTATTAAAACCCCTCTCCTAGGAGGGGACTCTATTAAAACTCCTCTCCATAGGAGGGGACTCTATTAAAACCCCTCTCCATAGGAGGGGACTCTATTAAAACCCCTCTCCATAGGAGGGGACTCTATTAAAACCCCTCTCCTAGGAGGGGACTCTATTAAAACCCCTCTCCTAGGAGGGGACTCTATTAAAACCCCCCTCCTAGGAGGGGACTCTATTAAAACCCCTCTCCTAGGAGGGGACTCTATTAAAACCCCTCTCCTAGGAGGGGACTCTATTAAAACCCCTCTCCTAGGAGGGGACTCTATTAAAACCCCTCTCCTAGGAGGGGACTCTATTAAAACCCCTCTCCTAGGAGGGGACTCTGTTAAAACCCCTCTCCTAGGAATGGACTCTATTAAAACCCCTCTCCATAGGAGGGGACTCTATTAAAACCCCTCTCCTAGGAGGGGACTCTATTAAAACCCCTCTCCTAGGAGGGGACTCTATTAAAACTCCTCTCCATAGGAGGGGACTCTATTAAAACCCCTCTCCATAGGAGGGGACTCTATTAAAACCCCTCTCCATAGGAGGGGACTCTATTAAAACCCCTCTCCTAGGAGGGGACTCTATTAAAACCCCTCTCCTAGGAGGGGACTCTATTAAAACCCCCCTCCTAGGAGGGGACTCTATTAAAACCCCTCTCCTAGGAGGGGACTCTATTAAAACCCCTCTCCTAGGAGGGGACTCTATTAAAACCCCTCTCCTAGGAGGGGACTCTATTAAAACCCCTCTCCTAGGAGGGGACTCTATTAAAACCCCTCTCCTAGGAGGGGACTCTGTTAAAACCCCTCTCCTAGGAATGGACTCTATTAAAACCCCTCTCCTAGGAGGGGACTCTATTAAAACCCCTCTCCATAGGAGGGGACTCTATTAAAACCCCTCTCCATAGGAGGGGACTCTATTAAAACCCCTCTCCTAGGAGGGGACTCTATTAAAACCCCTCTCCTAGGAGGGGACTCTGTTAAAACCCCTCTCCTAGGAGGGGACTATTAAAACCCCTCTCCTAGGAGGGGACTCTATTAAAACCCCTCTCCTAGGAAGGGACTCTATTAAAACCCCTCTCCTAGGAGGGGACTCCATTAAAACCCCTCTCCTAGGAGGGGACTCTATTAAAACCCGTCTCCATAGGAGGGGACTCTATTAAAACCCCTCTCCTAGGAGGGGACTCCATTAAAACCCCTCTCCTAGGAGGGGACTCCATTAAAACCCCTCTCCTAGGAGGGGACTCTATTAAAACCCCTCTCCTAGGAGGGGACTCTATTAAAACCCATCTCCTAGGAGGGGACTCTATTAAAACCCATCTCCTAGGAGGGGACTCTATTAAAACCCCTCTCCATAGGAGGGGACTCTATTAAAACCCCTCTCCTAGGAGGGGACTCTATTAAAACCCCTCTCCATAGGAGGGGACTCTATTAAAACCCCTCTCCTAGGAGGGGACTATTAAAACCCCTCTCCATAGGAGGGGACTCTATTAAAACCCCTCTCCTAGGAGGGGACTCTATTAAAACCCCTCTCCTAGGAGGGGACTCTATTAAAACCCCTCTCCTAGGAGGGGACTCTATTAAAACCCCTCTCCTAGGAGGTGACTCTATTAAAACCCCTCTCCTAGGAGGGGACTCTATTAAAACCCCTCTCCTAGGAGGGGACTCTATTAAAACCCCTCTCCTAGGAGGGGACTCTGTTAAAACTCCTCTCCTAGGAGGGGACTCTGTTAAAACTCCTCTCCTAGGAGGGGACTCTGTTAAAACCCCTCTCCTAGGAGGGGACTCTGTTAAAACCCCTCTCCTAGGAGGGGACTCTATTAAAACCCCTCTCCTAGGAGGGGACTCTATTAAAACCCCTCTCCTAGGAGGGGACTCTGTTAAAACCCCTCTCATAGGAGGGGACTATTAAAACCCCTCTCCTAGGAGGGGACTCTATTAAAACCCCTCTCCTAGGAAGGGACTCTATTAAAACCCCTCTCCTAGGAGGGGACTCCATTAAAACCCCTCTCCTAGGAGGGGACTCTATTAAAACCCGTCTCCATAGGAGGGGACTCTATTAAAACCCCTCTCCATAGGAGGGGACTCTATTAAAACCCCTCTCCTAGGAGGGGACTATTAAAACCCCTCTCCATAGGAGGGGACTCTATTAAAACCCCTCTCCTAGGAGGGGACTCTATTAAAACCCCTCTCCTAGGAGGGGACTCTATTAAAACCCCTCTCCTAGGAGGGGACTCTATTAAAACCCCTCTCCTAGGAGGTGACTCTATTAAAACCCCTCTCCTAGGAGGGGACTCTATTAAAACCCCTCTCCTAGGAGGGGACTCTATTAAAACCCCTCTCCTAGGAGGGGACTCTGTTAAAACTCCTCTCCTAGGAGGGGACTCTGTTAAAACTCCTCTCCTAGGAGGGGACTCTGTTAAAACCCCTCTCCTAGGAGGGGACTCTGTTAAAACCCCTCTCCTAGGAGGGGACTCTATTAAAACCCCTCTCCTAGGAGGGGACTCTATTAAAACCCCTCTCCTAGGAGGGGACTCTGTTAAAACCCCTCTCATAGGAGGGGACTATTAAAACCCCTCTCCTAGGAGGGGACTCTATTAAAACCCCTCTCCTAGGAAGGGACTCTATTAAAACCCCTCTCCTAGGAGGGGACTCCATTAAAACCCCTCTCCTAGGAGGGGACTCTATTAAAACCCGTCTCCATAGGAGGGGACTCTATTAAAACCCCTCTCCTAGGAGGGGACTCCATTAAAACCCCTCTCCTAGGAGGGGACTCCATTAAAACCCCTCTCCTAGGAGGGGACTCTATTAAAACCCCTCTCCTAGGAGGGGACTCTATTAAAACCCCTCTCCTAGGAGGGGACTCTATTAAAACCCCTCTCCATAGGAGGGGACTCTATTAAAACCCCTCTCCTAGGAGGGGACTCTATTAAAACCCCTCTCCTAGGAGGGGACTCTATTAAAACCCCTCTCCATAGGAGGGGACTCTATTAAAACCCCTCTCCTAGGAGGGGACTATTAAAACCCCTCTCCATAGGAGGGGACTCTATTAAAACCCCTCTCCTAGGAGGGGACTCTATTAAAACCCCTCTCCTAGGAGGGGACTCTATTAAAACCCCTCTCCTAGGAGGGGACTCTATTAAAACCCCTCTCCTAGGAGGGGACTCTATTAAAACCCCTCTCCTAGGAGGGGACTCTATTAAAACCCCTCTCCTAGGAGGGGACTCTATTAAAACCCCTCTCCTAGGAGGGGACTCTGTTAAAACTCCTCTCCTAGGAGGGGACTCTGTTAAAACTCCTCTCCTAGGAGGGGACTCTGTTAAAACCCCTCTCCTAGGAGGGGACTCTGTTAAAACCCCTCTCCTAGGAGGGGACTCTGTTAAAACCCCTCTCCTAGGAAGGGACTCTTAAAACCCCTCTCCATAGGAGGGGACTCTATTAAAACCCCTCTCCTAGGAGGGGACTCTATTAAAACCCCTCTCCATAGGAGGGGACTCTATTAAAACCCCTCTCCTAGGAGGGGACTCTATTAAAACCCCTCTCCTAGGAGGGGACTCTGTTAAAACCCCTCTCATAGGAGGGGACTATTAAAACCCCTCTCCATAGGAGGGGACTCTATTAAAACCCCTCTCTATAGGAGGGGACTCTATTAGAACCCCTCTCCATAGGAGGGGACTCTATTAAAACCCCTCTCCATAGGAGGGGACTCTATTAAAACCCCTCTCCTAGGAGGGGACTCTATTAAAACCCCTCTCCTAGGAAGGGACTCTATTAAAAGCCCTCTCCATAGGAGGGGACTCTATTAAAACCCCTCTCCATAGGAGGGGACTCTATTAAAACTCTCTCCTAGGAGGGGACTCTATTAAAACCCCTCTCCTAGGAGGGGACTCTATTAAAACCCCTCTCCATAGGAAGGGACTCTATTAAAACCCCTCTCCTAGGAGGGGACTATTAAAACTCCTCTCCATAGGAGGGGACTATTAAAACTCCTCTCCATAGGAGGGGACTCTATTAAAACCCCTCTCCTAGGAGGGGACTCTATTAAAACCCCTCTCCTAGGAGGGGACTCTATTAAAACCCCTCTCCATAGGAGGGGACTCTATTAAAACCCCTCTCCTAGGAGGGGACTCTATTAAAACCCCTCTCCTAGGAGGGGACTCCGTTAAAAACCCCTCTACTCTGTGGAAACACATACTGTTAAACTTAAGGAGACTTGAGCCAGTGTTTATTGTAGTCATTGGTATTTTGTTTCCTCCTCTCTACTGCAAATTTCCTGTTATGGAAGTGACCTGCCTGACAATACCCTCGCTGTCCTCCCATTCGCTGCCTGACAATACCCTCACTGTCCTCCCATTCGCTGCCTGACAATACCCTCGCTGTCCTCCCATTCGCTGCCTGACAATGCCCTCGCTGCCCTCCCATTCGCTGCCTGACAATGCCCTCGCTGCCCTCCTATTCGCTGCCTGACAATGCCCTCGCTGCCCTCCCATTCACTGCCTGGGGAATGAATACAGTGACAGTCCCAAATAGCAGCCTATTACCCCATAGGACTCTCGTCAAAAGTTTCATTTTATGTTTATTTAACTAGGCAAGTCAGTTAAGAACAAATTCTTATTTACAATGACGGCCTGCCGGGGAACAGTGGGTTAACTGCCTTGTTCAGGGGCGGAACAACAGATTTTTACCTTGTCAGCTCGGGGGATTCGATCTTGCAACCTCTCGGTTATTTTTACAACACTCTAACCACTAGGCTACCCTGCCGCCCCTCCACTCTAACCACTAGGCTACCCTGCCACCCCTCCACTCTAACCACTAGGCTACCCTGCAGCCCCCCCACTCTAACCACTAGGCTACCCTGCCACCACTCCACTCTAACCACTAGGCTACCCTGCCACCCCTCCACTCTAACCACTAGACTACCCTGCCTCCCCTCCACTCTAACCACTAGGCTACCTGCCTCCCCTCCACTCTAACCACTAGGCTATCTGCCGCCCCTCCAGTCTAACCACTAGGCTACCCTGCCTCCCCTCCACTCTAACCACTAGGCTACCTGCCTCCCCTCCACTCTAACCACTAGGCTACCTGCCGCCCCTCCAGTCTAACCACTAGGCTACCCTGCCTCCCCTCCACGCTAACCACTAGGCTACCTGCCGCCCCTCCACTCTAACCACTAGGCTACCTGCCGCCCCTGCACTCTAACCACTAGGCTACCTGCAGACCCTCCACTCTAACCACTAGGCTACCTGCCGCCCCTCCACTCTAACCACTAGGCTACCTGCCGCCCCTCCACTCTAACCACTAGGCGACCCTGCCGCCCCTCCACTCTAACCACCAGGCTACCCTGCCGCCCCTCCACTCTAACCACCAGGCTACCTGCCGCCCCTCCACTCTAACCACCAGGCTACCTGCCTCCCCTCCACTCTAACCACTAGACTACCTGCCGCCCCTCCACTCTAACCACTAGGCTACCTGCCGCCCCTCCACTCTAACCACTAGGCTACCTGCCTCCCCTCCACTCTAACCACTAGGCTACCTGCCGCCCCTCCAGTCTAACCACTAGGCTACCCTGCAGCCCCTCCTCTCTAACCACTAGGCTACCCTGCCGCCCCTCCAATCTAACCACTAGGCTACCCTGCCGCCACTCCACTCTAACCACTAGACTACCCTGCCTCCCCTCCACTCTAACCACTAGGCTACCTGCCGCCCCTCCAGTCTAACCACTAGGCTACCCTGCTGCCCCTCCACTCTAACAACTAGACTACCCTGCTGCCCCTCCACTCTAACCACTAGACTACCCTGCCTCCCCTCCACTCTAACCACTAGGCTACCTGCCTCCCCTCCACTCTAACCACTAGGCTACCTGCCGCCCCTCCAGTCTAACCACTAGGCTACCCTGCCTCCCCTCCACTCTAACCACTAGGCTACCTGCCTCCCCTCCACTCTAACCACTAGGCTACCTGCCGCCCCTCCAGTCTAACCACTAGGCTACCCTGCCGCCCCTCCACTCTAACCACTAGGCTACCCTGCCGCCCCTCCACTCTAACCACTAGGCTACCCTGCCGCCCCTCCACTCTAACCACTAGGCTACCCTGCCGCCCCTCCACTCTAACCACTAGGCTACCTGCCTCCCCTCCACTCTAACCACTAGGCTACCTGCCGCCCCTCCAGTCTAACCACTAGGCTACCCTGCCTCCCCTCCACTCTAACCACTAGGCTACCTGCCTCCCCTCCACTCTAACCACTAGGCTACCTGCCGCCCCTCCAGTCTAACCACTAGGCTACCCTGCCGCCCCTCCACTCTAACCACTAGGCTACCCTGCCGCCCCTCCACTCTAACCACTAGGCTACCCTGCCGCCCCTCCACTCTAACCACTAGACTACCCTGCCTCCCCTCCACTCTAACCACTAGGCTACCTGCCTCCCCTCCACTCTAACCACTAGGCTACCTGCCGCCCCTCCACTCTAACCACTAGGCTACCCTGCCGCCCCTCCACTCTAACCACCAGGCTACCTGCCTCCCCTCCACTCTAACCACCAGGCTACCTGCCGCCCCTCCACTCTAACCACTAGGCGACCCTGCCGCCCCTCCACTCTAACCACCAGGCTACCCTGCCGCCCCTCCACTC
This sequence comes from Salmo trutta, assembly GCF_901001165.1. NCBI lineage: Eukaryota > Metazoa > Chordata > Actinopteri > Salmoniformes > Salmonidae > Salmo > Salmo trutta. Next base: position 3,268,312 of record NC_042972.1, on the reverse strand, counting down.
TAACCACCAGGCTACCTGCCTCCCCTCCACTCTAACCACTAGACTACCTGCCGCCCCTCCACTCTAACCACTAGGCTACCTGCCGCCCCTCCACTCTAACCACTAGGCTACCTGCCGCCCCTCCACTCTAACCACTAGGCTACCCTGCTGCCCCTCCACTCTAACAACTAGACTACCCTGCTGCCCCTCCACTCTAACCACTAGACTACCCTGCCACCCCTCCACTCTAATCACTAGACTACCCTGCCTCCCCTCCACTCTAACCACTAGGCTACCTGCCGCCCCTCCAGTCTAACCACTAGGCTACCCTGCTGCCCCTCCACTCTAACAACTAGACTACCCTGCCACCCCTCCACTCTAATCACTAGACTACCCTGCCTCCCCTCCACTCTAACCACTAGGCTACCTGCCGCCCCTCCAGTCTAACCACTAGGCTACCCTGCCTCCCCTCCACTCTAACCACTAGGCTACCTGCCGCCCCTCCACTCTAACCACTAGGCTACCTGCCGCCCCTCCACTCTAACCACTAGGCTACCCATTCCGTCCAGTAGTGCACTACATAGGGAATATGGTGCCATCTGGGACAGTAGTGGACCATACAGGGAATTTTCAAAACTCTGGTTTTACCCACGTGAGTTCAGACCTACTAGGACAGTTCACTCCGAGTAAATATAATGGCTTGGGACAGTCACAAAAGCATTATTCCATCCAATATCAAATCTATACCAAAACTCCCGTACCTGCTAGACCAATGAAGTATTATTTTTATTTATGTTTGTTATTTATTTAAAATGTGTTATTTTTCTCCCCAATATCGTGATTACGAACTTGTCTCATCGCTGCAACTCCTTCAACGGACTGAGGAGAGGCGAAGGTCAAGTCATGCGTTCGTCCCCCGAAACGTGAAACCGCCAAACCGCGCTTCATAACAGACGCCCGGCTTAACCCGGAAGCCAGCTAGGAACTCAAGGCTGCAGCGACGCCACAACACAGCGACGCAGTGTCTTAGACCGCGGCTAATGAATTATTCTAAAGGAAATAAATACTAACTTCATCATCACTTTCTAAACTGTGAGATCCTTCCAATTCTAATCTCATAAATCCATTTTGTAAGGATAATAACGTGCCATTTATAATAAGATAATGTCCCGTTACTCAGACCAGAGCTGGGATCCGACCAGACTTGAAAAAAAGACAAGCGCTGCTGAAAAACAGCTTGTAAAAGTGGATACTAAATAAATCAGTTATTGCTGGAGCTATTACTAAATGGTGCCACAGCCATTCCCAACACCACACACACACACACACACACACACACACACACACTTTACCAAGACCACCACAGACTCACATTCCACTCAACTAAATACTTGTGGTTATCAGCCAGAACTCCAGAGTTTCACAGTAAAAGTGATTAAGCTTTTTGAGCATTGTAATGCTGCATATTTTCCTGTGCTAGCAGCAACAGAAAGCACCACCAGACTAGCAGCAGCAGAGAGCACCACCAGACTAGCAGCAGCAGCAGCAGAGAGCACCACCAGACTAGCAGCAGCAGCAGCAGAGAGCACCACCAGACTAGCAGCAGCAGAGAGCACCACCAGACTAGCAGCAGCAGCAGAGAGCACCACCAGACTAGCAGCAGCAGAGACCACCACCAGACTAGCAGCAGCAGCAGCAGAGAGCACCACCAGACTAGCAGCAGCAGAGAGCACCACCAGACTAGCAGCAGCAGAGAGCACCACCAGACTAGCAGCAACAGAGAGCACCACCAGACTAGCAGCAGCAGAGAGCACCACCAGACTAGCAGCAGCAGAGAGCACCACCAGACTAGCAGCAGCAGAGAGCACCACCAGACTAGCAGCAGCAGAGAGCACCACCAGACTAGCAGCAGCAGAGAGCACCACCAGACTAGCAGCAGCAGCAGCAGAGAGCACCACCAGACTAGCAGCAGCAGAGAGCACCACCAGACTAGCAGCAGCAGCAGCAGAGAGCACCACCCAGACTAGCAGCAGCAGAGAGCACCACCAGACTAGCAGCCAGCAGCAGCAGAGAGCACCACCAGACTAGCAGCAGCAGAGAGCACCACCAGGACTAGCAGCAGCAGCAGAGAGCACCACCAGACTAGCAGCAACAGAGAGCACCACCAGCACTAGCAGCAGCAGAGAGCACCACCAGACTAGCCAGCAGCAAGCCCAGCAGCAGAGCAAGCACCACCAGACTAGCAGCAGCAGAGAGCACCACCAGACTAGCAGCAGCAGAGAGCACCACCAGACTAGCAGCAGCAGAGATCACACCAGACTAGCGCAGCAGAGAGCAAGCAACACCCAGACTAGGCAGCAGCAGCAGCAGAGAGCACCACCAGACTAGCAGCAGCAGATGAGCACCACCAGACTAGGCAGCAGCAGTAGCAGAGAGCACCACCAGACTAGCAGCAGCAGAGAGCACCACCAGACTAGCAGCAGCAGAGAGCACCACCAGACTAGCAGCAGCAGAGAGCACCACCAGACTAGCAGCAGCAGCAGCAGAGAGCACCACCAGACTAGCAGCAGCAGAGAGCACCACCAGACTAGCAGCAGCAGCAGCAGAGAGCACCACCAGACTAGCAGCAGCAGAGAGCACCACCAGACTAGCAGCAGCAGCAGCAGAGAGCACCACCAGACTAGCAGCAGCAGAGAGCACCACCAGACTAGCAGCAGCAGCAGAGAGCACCACCAGACTAGCAGCAGCAGAGAGCACCACCAGACTAGCAGCAGCAGCAGCAGAGAGCACCACCAGACTAGCAGCAGCAGAGAGCACCACCAGACTAGCAGCAGCAGAGAGCACCACCAGACTAGCAGCAGCAGAGAGCACCACCAGACTAGCAGCAGCAGCAGCAGAGAGCACCACCAGACTAGCAGCAGCAGAGAGCACCACCAGACTAGCAGCAGCAGCAGAGAGCACCACCAGACTAGCAGCAACAGAGAGCACCACCAGACTAGCAGCAGCAGAGAGCACCACCAGACTAGCAGCAGCAGCAGCAGAGAGCACCACCAGACTAGCAGCAGCAGAGAGCACCACCAGACTAGCAGCAGCAGAGAGCACCACCAGACTAGCAGCAGCAGAGAGCACCACCAGACTAGCAGCAGCAGAGAGCACCACCAGACTAGCAGCAGCAGCAGCAGAGAGCACCACCAGACTAGCAGCAGCAGAGAGCACCACCAGACTAGCAGCAGCAGCAGAGAGCACCACCAGACTAGCAGCAGCAGCAGAGAGCACCACCAGACTAGCAGCAGCAGAGAGCACCACCAGACTAGCAGCAGCAGCAGAGAGCATCACCAGACTAGCAGCAGCAGCAGAGAGCACCACCAGACTAGCAGCAGCAGAGAGCACCACCAGACTAGCAGCAGCAGCAGCAGAGAGCACCACCAGACTAGCAGCAGCAGAGAGCACCACCAGACTAGCAGCAGAAGCAGAGCACCACCGGACTAGCAGCAGCAGCAGAGCACCACCAGACTAGCAGCAGCAGAGAGCACCACCAGACTAGCAGCAGCAGAGAGCACCACCAGACTAGCAGCAGAGAGCACCACCAGACTAGCAGCAGCAGAGAGCATCACCACACTAGCAGTAGCAGCAGCAGCAGAGAGCACCACCAGACTAGCAGCAGCAGAGAGCACCACCAGACTAGCAGCAGCAGCAGCAGAGAGCACCACCAGACTAGCAGCAGCAGCAGCAGAGAGCACCACCAGACTAGCAGCAGCAGAGAGCACCACCAGACTAGCAGCAGCAGAGAGCACCACCAGACTAGCAGCAACAGAGAGCACCACCAGACTAGCAGCAGCAGAGAGCACCACCAGACTAGCAGCAGCAGAGAGCACCACCAGACTAGCAGCAGCAGAGAGCACCACCAGACTAGCAGCAGCAGAGAGCACCACCAGACTAGCAGCAGCAGAGAGCACCACCAGACTAGCAGCAGAGAGCACCACCAGACTAGCAGCAGCAGCAGCAGCAGAGAGCATCACCAGACTAGCAGCAGCAGAGAGCACCACCAGACTAGCAGCAGCAGCAGCAGAGAGCACCACCAGACTAGCAGCAGCAGAGAGCACCACCAGACTAGCAGCAGCAGCAGCAGAGAGCACCACCAGACTAGCAGCAGCAGAGAGCACCACCAGACTAGCAGCAGCAGCAGAGAGCACCACCAGACTAGCAGCAGCAGAGAGCACCACCAGACTAGCAGCAGCAGAGAGCACCACCAGACTAGCAGCAGCAGAGAGCACCACCAGACTAGCAGCAGAGAGCACCACCAGACTAGCAGCAGCAGAGAGCACCACCAGACTAGCAGCAGCAGAGAGCACCACCAGACTAGCAGCAGCAGAGAGCACCACCAGACTAGTCAGCAGCAGAGAGCACACCAGACTAGCAGCAGCAGAGAGCACCACCAGACTAGCAGCAGCAGAGAGCACCACCAGACTAGCAGCAGCAGAGAGCACCACCAGACTAGCAGCAGCAGCAGAGAGCACCACCAGACTAGCAGCAGCAGAGAGCACCACCAGACTAGCAGCAGCAGCAGCAGAGAGCACCACCAGACTAGCAGCAGCAGAGAGCACCACCAGACTAGCAGCAGCAGCAGCAGAGAGCACCACCAGACTAGCAGCAGCAGAGAGCACCACCAGACTAGCAGCAGCAGCAGAGAGCACCACCGACTAGCAGCAGCAGAGAGCACCACCAGACTAGCAGCAGCAGCAGAGAGCACCACCAGACTAGCAGCAGCAGAGACCACCACCAGACTAGCAGCAGCAGCAGCAGAGAGCACCACCAGACTAGCAGCAGCAGAGAGCACCACCAGACTAGCAGCAGCAGCAGCAGAGAGCACCACCAGACTAGCAGCAGCAGAGAGCACCACCAGACTAGCAGCAGCAGCAGAGAGCACCACCAGACTAGCAGCAACAGAGAGCACCACCAGACTAGCAGCAGCAGAGAGCACCACCAGACTAGCAGCAGCAGCAGCAGAGAGCACCACCAGACTAGCAGCAGCAGAGAGCACCACCAGACTAGCAGCAGCAGAGAGCACCACCAGACTAGCAGCAGCAGAGAGCACCACCAGACTAGCAGCAGCAGCAGCAGAGAGCACCACCAGACTAGCAGCAGCAGCAGCAGAGAGCACCACCAGACTAGCAGCAGCAGAGAGCACCACCAGACTAGCAGCAGCAGCAGAGAGCACCACCAGACTAGCAGCAGCAGAGACCACCACCAGACTAGCAGCAGCAGCAGCAGAGAGCACCACCAGACTAGCAGCAGCAGAGAGCACCACCAGACTAGCAGCAGCAGCAGCAGAGAGCACCACCAGACTAGCAGCAGCAGAGAGCACCACCAGACTAGCAGCAGCAGCAGAGAGCACCACCAGACTAGCAGCAGCAGAGACCACCACCAGACTAGCAGCAGCAGCAGCAGAGAGCACCACCAGACTAGCAGCAGCAGAGAGCACCACCAGACTAGCAAGCAGCAGAGAGCACCACCAGACTAGCAGCAGCAGAGAGCACCACCAGACTAGCAGCAACAGAGAGCACCCACCAGACTAGCAGCAGCAGAGAGCACCACCAGACTAGCAGCAGCAGAGAGCACCACCAGACTAGCAGCAGCAGAGAGCACCACCAGACTAGCAGCAGCAGAGAGCACCACCAGACTAGCAGCAGCAGAGAGCACCACCAGACTAGCAGCAGCAGCAGCAGAGAGCACCACCAGACTAGCAGCAGCAGAGAGCACCACCAGACTAGCAGCAGCAGCAGCAGAGAGCACCACCAGACTAGCAGCAGCAGAGAGCACCACCAGACTAGCAGCAGCAGCAGCAGAGAGCACCACCAGACTAGCAGCAGCAGAGAGCACCACCAGACTAGCAGCAGCAGCAGAGAGCACCACCAGACTAGCAGCAACAGAGAGCACCACCAGACTAGCAGCAGCAGAGAGCACCACCAGACTAGCAGCAGCAGCAGCAGAGAGCACCACCAGACTAGCAGCAGCAGAGAGCACCACCAGACTAGCAGCAGCAGAGAGCACCACCAGACTAGCAGCAGCAGAGATCACCACCAGACTAGCAGCAGCAGAGAGCACCACCAGACTAGCAGCAGCAGCAGCAGAGAGCACCACCAGACTAGCAGCAGCAGAGAGCACCACCAGACTAGCAGCAGCAGTAGCAGAGAGCACCACCAGACTAGCAGCAGCAGAGAGCACCACCAGACTAGCAGCAGCAGAGAGCACCACCAGACTAGCAGCAGCAGAGAGCACCACCAGACTAGCAGCAGCAGCAGCAGAGAGCACCACCAGACTAGCAGCAGCAGAGAGCACCACCAGACTAGCAGCAGCAGCAGCAGAGAGCACCACCAGACTAGCAGCAGCAGAGAGAGCACCACCAGACTAGCAGCAGCAGCAGCAGAGAGCACACCAGACTAGCAGCAGCAGAGAGCACCACCAGACTAGCAGCAGCAGCAGAGAGCACCACCAGACTAGCAGCAGCAGAGAGCACCACCAGACTAGCAGCAGCAGCAGCAGAGAGCACCACCAGACTAGCAGCAGCAGAGAGAGCACCACCAGACTAGCAGCAGCAGAGAGCACCACCAGACTAGCAGCAGCAGAGAGCACCACCAGACTAGCAGCAGCAGCAGCAGAGAGCACCACCAGACTAGCAGCAGCAGAGAGCACCACCAGACTAGCAGCAGCAGCAGAGAGCACCACCAGACTAGCAGCAACAGAGAGCACCACCAGACTAGCAGCAGCAGAGAGCACCACCAGACTAGCAGCAGCAGCAGCAGAGAGCACCACCAGACTAGCAGCAGCAGAGAGCACCACCAGACTAGCAGCAGCAGAGAGCACCACCAGACTAGCAGCAGCAGAGAGCACCACCAGACTAGCAGCAGCAGAGAGCACCACCAGACTAGCAGCAGCAGCAGCAGAGAGCACCACCAGACTAGCAGCAGCAGAGAGCACCACCAGACTAGCAGCAGCAGCAGAGAGCACCACCAGACTAGCAGCAGCAGCAGAGAGCACCAACCAGACTAGCAGCAGCAGCAGAGAGCACCACCAGACTAGCAGCAGCAGCAGAGAGCATCACCAGACTAGCAGCAGCAGCAGAGAGCACCACCAGACTAGCAGCAGCAGAGAGCACCACCAGACTAGCAGCAGCAGCAGCAGAGAGCACCACCAGACTAGCAGCAGCAGAGAGCACCACCAGACTAGCAGCAGAAGCAGAGCACCACCGGACTAGCAGCAGCAGCAGAGCACCACCAGACTAGCAGCAGCAGAGAGCACCACCAGACTAGCAGCAGCAGAGAGCACCACCAGACTAGCAGCAGAGAGCACCACCAGACTAGCAGCAGCAGAGAGCATCACCACACTAGCAGTAGCAGCAGCAGCAGAGAGCACCACCAGACTAGCAGCAGCAGAGAGCACCACCAGACTAGCAGCAGCAGAGAGCACCACCAGACTAGCAGCAGCAGCAGCAGAGAGCACCACCAGACTAGCAGCAGCAAGCAGCAGAGAGCACCACCAGACTAGCAGCAGCAGAGAGCACCACCAGACTAGCAGCAGCAGAGAGCACCACCAGACTAGCAGCAACAGAGAGCACCACCAGACTAGCAGCAGCAGAGAGCACCACCAGACTAGCAGCAGCAGAGAGCACCACCAGACTAGCAGCAGCAGAGAGCACCACCAGACTAGCAGCAGCAGAGAGCACCACCAGACTAGCAGCAGCAGAGAGCACCACCAGACTAGCAGCAGAGAGCACCACCAGACTAGCAGCAGCAGCAGCAGCAGAGAGCATCACCAGACTAGCAGCAGCAGAGAGCACCACCAGACTAGCAGCAGCAGCAGCAGAGAGCACCACCAGACTAGCAGCAGCAGAGAGCACCACCAGACTAGCAGCAGCAGCAGCAGAGAGCACCACCAGACTAGCAGCAGCAGAGAGCACCACCAGACTAGCAGCAGCAGCAGAGCACCACCAGACTAGCAGCAGCAGAGAGCACCACCAGACTAGCAGCAGCAGAGAGCACCACCAGACTAGCAGCAGCAGAGAGCACCACCAGACTAGCAGCAGAGAGCACCACCAGACTAGCAGCAGCAGAGAGCACCACCAGACTAGCAGCAGCAGAGAGCACCACCAGACTAGCAGCAGCAGTAGCAGAGAGCACCACCAGACTAGCAGCAGCAGAGAGCACCACCAGACTAGCAGCAGCAGAGAGCACCACCAGACTAGCAGCAGCAGAGAGCACCACCAGACTAGCAGCAGCAGCAGCAGAGAGCACCACCAGACTAGCAGCAGCAGAGAGCACCACCAGACTAGCAGCAGCAGCAGCAGAGAGCACCACCAGACTAGCAGCAGCAGAGAGCACCACCAGACTAGCAGCAGCAGCAGCAGAGAGCACCACCAGACTAGCAGCAGCAGAGAGCACCACCAGACTAGCAGCAGCAGCAGAGAGCACCACCAGACTAGCAGCAGCAGAGAGCACCACCAGACTAGCAGCAGCAGCAGCAGAGAGCACCACCAGACTAGCAGCAGCAGAGAGCACCACCAGACTAGCAGCAGCAGAGAGCACCACCAGACTAGCAGCAGCAGAGAGCACCACCAGACTAGCAGCAGCAGCAGCAGAGAGCACCACCAGACTAGCAGCAGCAGAGAGCACCACCAGACTAGCAGCAGCAGCAGAGAGCACCACCAGACTAGCAGCAACAGAGAGCACCACCAGACTAGCAGCAGCAGAGAGCACCACCAGACTAGCAGCAGCAGCAGCAGAGAGCACCACCAGACTAGCAGCAGCAGAGAGCACCACCAGACTAGCAGCAGCAGAGAGCACCACCAGACTAGCAGCAGCAGAGAGCACCACCAGACTAGCAGCAGCAGCAGCAGAGAGCACCACCAGACTAGCAGCAGCAGAGAGCACCACCAGACTAGCAGCAGCAGCAGAGAGCACCACCAGACTAGCAGCAGCAGCAGAGAGCACCACCAGACTAGCAGCAGCAGCAGAGAGCATCACCAGACTAGCAGCAGCAGCAGCAGAGAGCACCACCAGACTAGCAGCAGCAGAGAGCACACCAGACTAGCAGCAGCAGCAGCAGAGAGCACCACCAGACTAGCAGCAGCAGAGAGCACCACCAGACTAGCAGCAGAAGCAGAGCACCACCGGACTAGCAGCAGCAGCAGAGCACCACCAGACTAGCAGCAGCAGAGAGCACCACCAGACTAGCAGCAGCAGAGAGCACCACCAGACTAGCAGCAGAGAGCACCACCAGACTAGCAGCAGCAGAGAGCATCACCACACTAGCAGTAGCAGCAGCAGCAGAGAGCACCACCAGACTAGCAGCAGCAGAGAGCACCACCAGACTAGCAGCAGCAGAGAGCACCACCAGACTAGCAGCAGCAGCAGCAGAGAGCACCACCAGACTAGCAGCAGCAGCAGCAGAGAGCACCACCAGACTAGCAGCAGCAGAGAGCACCACCAGACTAGCAGCAGCAGAGAGCACCACCAGACTAGCAGCAACAGAGAGCACCACCAGACTAGCAGCAGCAGAGAGCACCACCAGACTAGCAGCAGCAGAGAGCACCCACCAGACTAGCAGCAGCAGAGAGCACCACCAGACTAGCAGCAGCAGAGAGCACCACCAGACTAGCAGCAGCAGAGAGCACCACCAGACTAGCAGCAGAGAGCACCACCAGACTAGCAGCAGCAGCAGCAGCAGAGAGCATCACCAGACTAGCAGCAGCAGAGAGCACCACCAGACTAGCAGCAGCAGCAGCAGAGAGCACCACCAGACTAGCAGCAGCAGAGAGCACCACCAGACTAGCAGCAGCAGCAGCAGAGAGCACCACCAGACTAGCAGCAGCAGAGAGCACCACCAGACTAGCAGCAGCAGCAGAGCACCACCAGACTAGCAGCAGCAGAGAGCACCACCAGACTAGCAGCAGCAGAGAGCACCACCAGACTAGCAGCAGCAGAGAGCACCACCAGACTAGCAGCAGAGAGCACCACCAGACTAGCAGCAGCAGAGAGCACCACCAGACTAGCAGCAGCAGAGAGCACCACCAGACTAGCAGCAGCAGCAGAGCACCACCAGACTAGCAGCAGCAGCAGCAGAGAGCACCACCAGACTAGCAGCAGCAGCAGCAGAGAGCACCACCAGACTAGCAGCAGCAGAGAGCACCACCAGACTAGCAGCAGCAGAGAGCACCACCAGACTAGCAGCAGCAGAGAGCACCACCAGACTAGCAGCAGCAGAGAGCACCACCAGACTAGCAGCAGCAGAGAGCACCACCAGACTAGCAGCAGCAGAGAGCACCACCAGACTAGCAGCAGCAGAGAGCACCACCAGACTAGCAGCAGCAGAGAGCACCACCAGACTAGCAGCAGCAGCAGAGCACCACCAGACTAGCAGCAGCAGCAGAGATCACCACCAGACTAGCAGCAGCAGAGAGCACCACCAGACTAGCAGCAGCAGAGAGCACCACCAGACTAGCAGCAGCAGAGAGCACCACCAGACTAGCAGCAGCAGCAGAGATCACCACCAGACTAGCAGCAGCAGCAGAGAGCACCACCAGACTAGCAGCAGCAGAGAGCACCACCAGACTAGCAGCAGCAGCAGAGATCACCACCAGACTAGCAGCAGCAGCAGAGATCACCACCAGTCTAGCAGCAGCAGAGTGGAGAAGAGGTTTCTCTGAATTGGCAACCAAAGAGTTAAAGTCTGTTGCATAAACTCTCCCGTGCTTCAAGAATTCGCCTGGAAGCTACTTGTGCAGGCTTTAAATACTGATTTGACAGATCACATTTTACACACAACCTGCCACTGAGAAAATAGCCCACTACTACTACTACTACTACTATCCCCAGCAGCGACTGAACACACCAAACACAGACAGGGACAAGATGGGAACTCTGAGAGTATTATTACTCTTGTCCTTTATACCGTCACCGTGGGTGCTCTGCTCAACTGGGAAACACTTTAACCAGGATTCAACGCTCCGACTGGAACAACAGGATGTACTGCCCAGTAGAGAAGCCTATCTGGACGCAAGGAGGTCTAAGGTAGGCTTATAAGCTGACTTGATCACATTTTATTTTCTAGTATTAATGACTAACTATAGTAAAATCATTAATAAGAGGTTAATGATAAGTTATAATTCTTAAATATACCTGCTCATAGTTTGATTAAATCAAGTAATTTCAAAAACATCTTGCCAGGTTGTAGCTGGGATTTATTTAATAATAATACAATTAAATAAATGTAATTATTTAATAATATTATTATTTAATGTCATATTATTATTTAATGTTAATGTCATTATTATTTTTCTAATGATACAATTAAAGGATAAATGTTATATTCAATATATAATCTTTAACTATGTAACTAGAGGCAAATCATTTACAAAATCAATTTCCTTAAACATTTGTGATTTATACTTTGAATACTAATAATCCACTTTCCTTTTGAACATCCAACTTTCTTCTTTTTTTTTATGCAAACATTGTTTTATTCATACACTAGTAAACAATAAACTGATCTACACCAGGACTTGAGTAACGTTACATTAGTTTGTCAGTAGCATTTCATTGTTCCCCCTTTTGATTCATATTTTTACAGCAATAATACTTTTGAATCCATCCCAGCAGTACCTTTTCTTCCCTTTATTTGAGAAATCAAACCATAGCCGTTGGACTCTGTCCCATTTCATTGGAAGCAGCCCCATTTGGAAGGAGTCAGTGTATTGGCCCTGTCTTAATTCCTGGCTCCCCCAGTCTACGTCTAACAGCTGGGCTGTCGGTCTGCCCAGAGCTCCACACACTCATAATGATTAGTCAGCAGAGTAGGGACAGGGCTGCTGCTACAGGAGGTTCTGGCCCTGGAGGCTCTGGCCCTGGAGGCTCTGGCCCTGGAGGCCCTGCCGCTGCTCTAGTACAATGGAAGTTCCAGTCTGAAGAACTCTCATCCAAACAGCAGCCCCGGTCTGGCTGCCAAGAGGTCCTCCTGTTGCCAAGGGGCCCACGCTTCTCCTCCTGTTGCCAAGGGGCCCACGCTTCTCCTCCTGTTGCCAAGGGGCCCACGGTTCTCCTCCTGCCAAGGGGCCCACGCTTCTCCTCCTGCCAAGGGGCCCCGCTCCTCCTGTTGCCAAGGGGCCCCGCTCCTCCTGTTGCCAAGGGGCCCACGCTTCTCCTCCTGTTGCCAAGGGGCCCACGCTTCTCCTCCTGTTGCCAAGGGGCCCACGCTTCTCCTCCTGTTGCCAAGGGGCCCCGCTGCTCCTGTTGCCAAGGGGCCCCGCTGCTCCTGTTGCCAAGGGGCCCACACTTCTCCTGTTGCCAAGGGGCCCCGCTGCTCCTGTTGCCAAGGGGCCCACGCTTCTCCTCCTGTTGCCAAGGGGCCCACGCTTCTCCTCCTGTTGCCAAGGGGCCCACGCTTCTCCTCCTGCCAAGGGGCCCTGCTCCTCCTGTTGCCAATGGGCCCCGCTGCTCCTGTTGCCAAGGGGCCCACGCTTCTACTCCTGTTGCCAAGGGGCCCCGCTGCTCCTGTTGCCAAGGGGCCCACGCTTCTCCTCCTGTTGCCAAGGGGCCCCGCTGCTCCTGTTACCAAGGGGCCCACGCTTCTCCTGTTGCCAAGGGGCCCACGCTTCTCCTCCTGTTGCCAAGGGGCCCCGCTGCTCCTGTTGCCAAGGGGCCCACGCTTCTCCTGTTGCCAAGGGGCCGAAGCTTAGGGCTCACCCAGAAAACAGTTAACGTTCCTGGAATGTTCCTACAACTTAAAATAAAATACCTTATTTTGATCCCCATTAGCCAACGCCAGATACAGCTAGTCTTAATTGGGTCAGACAAATAATGAAAAAGACAGACAAAGTTCTTTACAATTGACATACATTTAAAAACATGAACAGGTAGTGTGTGTGTGTGTGTGTGTGTGTGTGTGTGTGTGTGTGTGTGTGTGTGTCTGTCTATCAGTTCATACACACAACAAGTAGGTCACATGGGGGAGAGGCGTTGTGCCGTGAGGTGTTGCTTTATTTGTTGTTTTGAAACCAGATTTGCTGTTCACTTGCGCTATATAAACAAATCGACCTAGTGGTTAGAGCGTTGGGCCAGTAACCAGCAGGTAACCTAGTGGTTAGAGCGTTGGGCCAGTAACCAGCAGGTAGCCTAGTGGTTAGAGCGTTGGGCCAGTAACCAGCAGGTAGCCTAGTGGTTAGAGCGTTGGGCCAGTAACCAGCAGGTAGCCTAGTGGTTAGAGCGTTGGGCCAGTAACCAGCAGGTAGCCTAGTGGTTAGAGCGTTGGGCCAGTAACCAGCAGGTAGACTAGTGGTTAGAGCGTTGGGCCAGTAACCAGCAGGTAGCCTAGTGGTTAGAGCGTTGGGCCAGTAACCAGCAGGTAACCTAGTGGTTAGAGCGTTGGGCTAGTAACCAGCAGGCAGTCTAGTGGTTAGAGCGTTGAGAGAGACTGGCATGCATATTAGCCATCTGATAACAATTACGAACATGCCTCTCTGTTCTGGACCAGCTGCAGCTTAACCAGGTCTTTCTTTGCAGCACTGGACCACACGACTGGACAATAATCAAGATAAGATGAAACTAGAGGCTGCAGAACTTGCTTTGTGGAGTTTGCTGTCAAAAAAAAGCAGAGCATCTCTTTATTACGGACAGACCTCTCCCCCATCATAAATAAAGGTTAAATAAATACAAATAAATACCATTACAACCATTGAATCTATATGTTTTGACCGTGACAGTTTACAATCTAAGGTAACAACAAGTAATTTAGTCTCCTCAACTTGTTCAACAGCCACACCATTCATTACCAGATTCAGCTGAGGTCTAGAACATAGGGAATGATTTGTACCAAATACAATGCTCTTAGTTTTAGATGTTCAGGACCAGTTTATTACTGGCCACCCATTCCAAAACAGACTGCAACTCTTTGTTAAAGGTTTCAGTGACTTCATTAGCTGTAGTTGCTGATGCATATTTGGTTGAGTCATCAGCATACATGGGCACACATGCTTTGTTTAATGCCAGCGGCAGGTCATTGGTAAAAATAGAAAAGAGTAGAGGGCCTAAAGAGCTGCCCTGCGGTACATCACACTTTACATATTTAACATTAGAGACGCTTCCATTAAAGAAAACCCTTTGGAATTCTATTAGATAAATAGCTCTGAATCAACAATATGGCAGAGGTTGAAAAGCCATAACACATTGGTTTTCTCAACAACAGGTTAAGGTCATTATTAATCAGAGGCGCCACTGAAATCTAACAGTACAGCTCCCACAATCTTATTATCAATTTCTTTCAACCAATCATCAGTCATGTGTCAGTGCAGTACATGTTGGGTGCCCTTCTCTATAAGCATGCTGAAAGTCTGTTAATTTGTTTAGAGACAAATAGCTTTGTATTTGGTCAAACACAATTTTTTCCAACAGTTTGCTAAGTGTCGGCAGTAAGCTGATAGGTCGGCTGTTAGTAAAGGCCGGCTTTTCCACTCTTGGGTAGTGGAATGACTTTGGCTTCCCTCCAGGCCTGAGGACAAAGACTTTCCTCTAGGCTCAGATTAAAGATATGATAGATAGGAGTGGCTTTAGAGTCAGCTACCATCCTCAGTAGCTTTCCATCTAAGTTGTCAATGCCAGGAGGTTTGTCATTATTGATCTATAATAATAATTTTTCCACCTCTCCCACACTGTTTGTTCTTGGCATTTCCTCTACCTATGAAGTAATCCTAAAAAAAAATAATTGGCAACATCAAATGGTTTTGTGATGAATAAAGCCATCTGATTGGATGAAAGATGGAGTTGAATTTGTCTTTCTGACCATAATTTCATTTAAAGTACTTAAGTTTTTTTTTTCGTCATTCTTTATAACATTGATCTTGGGCATTATAAAACAGTTTCTTATTCTTTTGTTGAGTTTAGTCACATCATTTCTCAATTTGCAGCCAGTCAGATGTGCAGCCAGACTTATTTGCCACTCCTTTTGGCCCCAATCTCTTTTCACCATACAGTTTTTAAATTTCTCACCAATCCACGGAGCCATAACATTTCTGTCAGTTTCTTAACAGGTGAATGTTAATCAATAATTGGAAGAAGCAATTTCAGAAATTCATCAAATGCAGCGTCTGGATGCTCCTCATTAATCACATCAGACCAACAAATATTTTTTTTTACATCATCCACATAAGAGTCACAGCAAAAATCTGTTGTGTATGATCTCTTATACACTATTTTAGGCACCAGCTGTTGGAACTTTGGCTTTCCTGGATATAGCCACTATATTGTGATCACGGCATCCAATGGGTACGGATACAGCTTTACAACAAAGTTCTACAGTATTAGTAAAAATGTGATCGATACATATGGATGATCTGGTTCCTGTAGTGTTTGTAAACACCCTGGTAGGTTGATTAATAACCTGAACCAGATTACAGGCACTGGTTACAGCGAGAAGCTTCCTATTGAGCGGACAGCTTGACAAAAACCAGTCAATATTCAGGTCCCCAAGAAAGTAGACCTCTCTGTTTACATCACATACACTATCAAGCATTTCACACATATTATTTAGATACTGACTGTTAACACTTGGTGGCCTATAGCAACACCCCAAAAGAAAAGGCTTTAGATGTGCCAAGTGAACCTACAACCACAACACTTCAATAACACTTGACATAAGATCTTCTCTAAGCATTACAGGGATATGGCTCTGAATATATACAGCAACACCTCCCCCATAAGCATTCCTGTCTCTTCTATAGATGTTATGTCCTTGTATTGCTACTGCTGTATCAAAGGAATTATCTAAGTGAGTCTTAGAAATGGATAATATATGAATGTTATCTGATGATAACAAGTTATTGATTTCATGAACCTTATTTCTAAGGCTACATATATTAATATGGGCTATTTTCAGCCCTTTCCTGGGTAGCTTATCAAAGATAATATGGACATACAGAGAAAACAAAGCAAGAGGGGGGGGGGGAAATAACATTATTCAGCAGTCACATCAATCAGTTGGTGTGTGTAAGTGTGTGTGCGCTGCGGGGTTGAAGCTACGAAGGGAACGTTCCAATAGAGGACAACGGAGGTTCCAGTCTAGATAACTCTTATCTGCTACCAAGAGGCCAAATACGTTGCATTGAATGAACCGTCGTGTCAAATCGGAGTGAACCGTGGTGTCAAATCTGAGTGAACCGTGTCAAAATCGGAGTGAACCGTCGTGTCAAATCGGAGTGAACCGTCGTGTCGAATCGGAGTGAACCGTCGTGTCAAATCTGAGTGAACCGTGTCAAAATCTGAGTGAACCGTCGTGTCAAATCGGAGTGAACCGTCGTGTCAAATCGGAGTGAACCGTCGTGTCAAAATCGGAGTGAACCGTCGTGTCAAATCGGAGTGAACCGTCGTGTCAAATCGGAGTGAACCGTCGTGTCAAATCGGAGTGAACCGTCGTGTCAAATCGGAGTGAACCGTCGTGTCAAAATCGGAGTGAACCGTCGTGTCAAATCGGAGTGAACCGTCGTGTCAAATCGGAGTGAACCGTCGTGTCAAATCGGAGTGAACCGTCGTGTCAAATCGGAGTGAACCGTCGTGTCAAATCGGAGTGAACCGTGTCAATCTTGCCAACCTGACATATTTTTGCCAAAAGAGGACCACGATGGAAATAAGCCATTGGGTATTATTTTGGTTTTAGCCTCAATCATTTGTAAATGTATGTAATGTTGTCTCCAACTGGAGCAGTCTACTACTTATAATCCTTAAATAAATTAAAAACGTTCCTACAACGTTAGGTAACGTTCCAACACAGTCCCAATGGAGCAGAACTGACGTTCCAATCCAGAGAACTCCCATACAAACAGCTCCCCAGGTCTCTCTGCCAAGGGGCCACCCTTCTCCTCCTGCCAAGGGGCCACCCTTCTCCTCCTGCCAAGGGGCCACCCTTCTCCTCCTGCCAAGGGACCACCCTTCTCCTCCTGCCAAGGGGCCATCCTTCTCCTCCTGCCAAGGGGCCATCCTTCTCCTCCTGCCAAGGGACCAAAAGCTCAGGTCTTGAATGTTCTGTGAACATTACGTATGCTTACATTCCAAGGCTCCAGCAGAACCGAATAGAACTTAGGTTGATTCCAGTCTGAAGAGCTCCCATCCAAACAGCAGCCCCTGGTTCTGAAGCCAAAGGGGGTTAAAGCTCAGGGACCACCAAGCAAACACAACATTCCTTTCAATATTCCTACAATGGTTAGGTAACATTCCAAAACATCAGCAGAACGGAGAATCGGTTCCAGTCTGAAGAACTCCTATCCAAACAGCAGACCTGCTACAGCTGCCAAGGGGTCAGGGCTCAGAGCCTGGAGAAGTTCATTATTTCAGTAGGCAGTTGAACACCTGGAAAAGCCTGACTGCTGCCTGCTACACTCTGCTGGGCTCCACACATGTTGACAACCAGTGGCTATAATAGTTCAGGGTTAAAACAGATCTCATGGACATGGGGGGAAAGAGTCATTATTTTATTGAGGCAGCGGGCAGACACCTGGAGAGCAGGGTTTAAAATACGCAACTTCTCTTTAGTGTGTCTGACATCGAAATATGTTATTATTTAAAATTCTTACAAAAGGGTAACCATGCTAACAAAAGCTGTCAGATTCCTGGAGAAGATGGCGATTGTATGACAGTGCTCTCCCAAATACAAACGCAAGCGATGAGACAAACGGTGTGAATAACTGTCTTGTCTTCACGGGTCTGTCTACTTGCTGCAAAAATGTACCATATGAACTGAAAATTGCTTTGCACGTGTTTCCTGTCCACGGCCTTGTTTCTCAAAAGCATCTTAAGACTAACTGCTTCCTTAGAACATCCGTAGGAGCACCGTTAAATTTCCAAGCTGTTTCCTAAAAAACATTTTTAACTTTGCACTTGAAAACGCTCGTAAAAATCGCTCGCAAGTGGTCCGAGGCTCGTAATCTAACGAGCCTCGTAATCTAACGAGCCTCGTAATCTAACGAGCCTCGTAATCTAACGAGCCTCGTAATCTAACGAGCCTCGGACCACTTGTATAACAGCTAAGTGCCTTTTTTTTTTTTTTTACCTCCTGCGTCACTTTATTGAAAGCAGATCTCCGCTAAAACCTAAAAGCACATGGTTTATCCGTCTCTCTGTGACGGCGTACATTTTTTTTTAAATAAAACTAAAATTGCCAATGTCTTTGCAATTGATACGAACAAGCAACGTATAACAACAAGACGCTTCATATTAAAACCTGAGATGACTACATTAGAAGGTCAACAGTGAAGCTACAGGCCTATTCTTAACATATTTCATGATGTGTAGCCTAACACGTGCACAATGATGGGCCAAATCTGGGATATATTGGGTTAAGCATTTGAAT
This sequence comes from Salmo trutta, assembly GCF_901001165.1. Classification (NCBI taxonomy): domain Eukaryota; kingdom Metazoa; phylum Chordata; class Actinopteri; order Salmoniformes; family Salmonidae; genus Salmo; species Salmo trutta. The sequence goes on along the minus strand of NC_042972.1, from coordinate 3,249,946 downwards.
AAAACTACGCACTTAGTGGCCGTTTCTCTCTCCGTGGTGTTCTGGAAAAGAGCAGGCTACATCTTCGGGACGTTGTAGGAAAGATACATCGTTAAAACACTTGTAAGCCTAAAATTCTGTCGCTATCGGAAACCAGGCCCTGAATCCCTGACAGTGTGCGTTACGCTACAGTGTTAATCCTAACAGTGTTACTCTACAGTGTTAATCCTAACAGTGTTACTCTACAGTGTTACTCTACAGTGTTAATCCTAACAGTGTTACTCTACAGTGTTACTCTACAGTGTTACTCTACAGTGTTACTCTACAGTGTTACCCCTAACAGTGTTACTCTACAGTGTTACTCTACAGTGTTAATCCTAACAGTGTTACTCTACAGTGTTACTCTACAGTGTTACCCCTAACAGTGTTACTCTACAGTGTTACCCCTAACAGTGTTAATCCTAACAGTGTTACTCTACAGTGTTACGCTACAGTGTTAATCCTAACAGTGTTACTCTACAGTGTTACTCCTAACAGTGTTACCCCTAACAGTGTTACTCTACAGTGTTACCCCTAACAGTGTTACTCTACAGTGTAAATCCTAACAGTGTTACTCTACAGTGTAAATCCTAACAGTGTTACTCTACAGTGTTACTCTACAGTGTTACTCTACAGTGTTACTCTACAGTGTTACCCCTAACAGTGTTACTCTACAGTGTTACTCTACAGTGTTAATCCTAACAGTGTTACTCTACAGTGTTAATCCTAACAGTGTTACTCTACAGTGTTACTCTACAGTGTTACTCTACAGTGTTAATCCTAACAGTGTTACTCTACAGTGTTAATCCTAACAGTGTTACTCTACAGTGTTAATCCTAACAGTGTTACTCTACAGTGTTAATCCTAACAGTGTTACTCTACAGTGTTACCCCTAACAGTGTTACTCTACAGTGTTAATCCTAACAGTGTTACTCTACAGTGTTAATCCTAACAGTGTTACTCTACAGTGTTACTCCTAAGTGTTACTCTACAGTGTTAATCCTAACAGTGTTACTCTACAGTGTTACTCTACAGTGTTAATCCTAACAGTGTTACTCTACAGTGTTAATCCTAACAGTGTTACTCTACAGTGTTACCCCTTACAGTGTTAATCCTAACAGTGTTACTCTACAGTGTTAATCCTAACAGTGTTAGTCTACAGTGTTAATCCTAACAGTGTTAGTCTACAGTGTTAATCCTAACAGTGTTAGTCCTAACAGTGTTAGTCTACAGTGTTAATCCTAACAGTGTTACTCTACAGTGTTAATCCTAACAGTGTTACTCTACAGTGTTAATCCTAACAGTGTTACTCTACAGTGTTACTCCTAACAGTGTTAACCCTAACAGTGTTACTCTACAGTGTTAATCCTAACAGTGTTACTCTACAGTGTTAATCCTAACAGTGTTAGTCCTAACAGTGTTAGTCTACAGTGTTAATCCTAACAGTGTTACTCTACAGTGTTAATCCTAACAGTGTTACTCTACAGTGCTAATCCTAACAGTGTTACTCTACAGTGTTACTCCTAACAGTGTTAACCCTAACAGTGTTACTCTACAGTGTTAATCCTAACAGTGTTACTCTACAGTGTTACCCCTAACAGTGTTAACCCTAAGAGTGTCAGTCTACAGTGTTAATCCTAACAGTGTTACTCTACAATGTTACTCCTAACAGTGTTACTCTACAGTGTTACTCCTAACAGTGTTAACCCTAACAGTGTCAGTCTACAGTGTTACCCCTAACAGTGTTACTCTACAGTGTTAATCCTAACAGTGTTACCACTGTTACCACTGATAACCTGAATTATCCTAGAAAGTTTTGGAAGGCTATTAAGTCTATGTCTGGTAACAGTAATGTTAATGAATTACCGTCATGTGTATTGAAGGACTCTGTTGCTGTATTTGACTAAACTGAAATGCTGAATTGTTTCAAATCAGCACTTTGTATCATCTGGTAGGCTGTTTGATTCAGTGTCCTCTGTCTCTGTACAACCTTGTGTGGATGAACCAGTGAGAGCTGGTCAAACTTTAAGCTTTTTGCAATTCTCAGTGCAGGTGGTCCATATAGCCCTGAAATCCTTAGACCAGAGAAAGCCTGCAGGTCCTGATCTTCTTGATCCCTGCTTTTTAAATCTGGTAGCTGATTTCATAGCTGAACCACTTACGTGTCTGTTCAATTTAACTCTGAAATGTAATGAAATTCCAAAGATCTGGAAATCAGCATTTGTCCTGCCACTTTTTAAAAGGGGGGGGGGGATCCAACTCTTTTAAATAATTATAGGCCAATCTCAAAGCTGTCACCCCTGGTGAACATACTTGATACCCTTGTGAGTGAACAGCTAAAAGAGTTTTTATTTACTAACTCTATTTTATCAATGTACCAATCGGGCTTCAGGAAGAAGCATAGCACAATTACAGCAGCCATGACGGTTTTAAATGATATCACTGAAACCCTTGACAAAAAAACAGCACTGTGTGTCACTTTTTATTGATCTCTCTAAGGCTTTTGATACAGTTGATCATGCTATACTAAGGCAGAGATTGTCGAGTGTAGGTCTTTCGGAGCATGCAGTTGCATGGTTTGCTAACTATATGTCTGATAAAACTCAGTGCACTCAATTTGATGGGCTCATGTCTGTTAAATTGTCTGTCTGTAATGGTGTGCCCCAAGGCTCTGTACTTGGTCCCCTCTTATTCACTATTTATATAAATAATTTAGAAAAAAATTTGCAAAATGCGCAACTTCACTTTTATGCTGATGATACTGTTATTTATTGTTGTGCCTCGTCTCTCAGAAAAGCTTTCCAGAACTTGCAAACGGCTTTTTATACTGTTCAACATACCTTGTGTCAATTGAAGTTTATCCTCAATACTGTCAAAACTAAACTAATGGTGTTTACTAAAGCAAGAAATAGATCTCTGAACCTTTCACCTATTACTACCTGTCAGGGCAATGAGATTGAGACTGTAACCTCATATAAATATCTTGGAATTTTAATTGATGACGGCCTCTCTTTAAAATTGCATATTCAACAACTTGCAAAAAGATTTAAGCTGAAATTGGGATTTTATTTTAGGAATAAGGCCTGTTTTTCTTTTGAAGCCAGGAGGAGGCTAGTATCAGCTACATTTATGCCTTTACTAGACTATGGGGATATTTTATATGTGAATGCTTCTGCTCAGTGTTTGAGATCAATTGACACCCTTTACCATGGCACTTTGAGATTTATTTTAAACTGCAAAACCCTTACGCACCACTGCACTTTGTATACCAGGGTTGGCTGGCCTTCTCTAGTCACTCGTAGGCTCAGTCACTGGTATACTTTTATTTACAAAGCCATGTTGGGTTTACTACTGTTTTATTTGAGCATTTTTATTGTTCAGAAATGTGGTGGGTACTCTCTTCGTTCGCTGGACTTTATCCTGCTAACTGTTCCAAATGTCTGAACTGAATTTGGTAAAAGGGATTTTATGTACTCTGCGCCAAGGACTTGGGACACATTTCAAAATACTTTTAAACTGGAAGAACTCGTCCCGATTGGTGTTTTTAAATCACTGACGAAGGATTTTGAGACTGATTCCCTGACCTGTCAATGTTTTTAATTTGCTGTTTTATGATTTTGTTATACTCTTGTGAATTCTATGGTTTTTACTAGATTACTTGTAGTTTTTCCATGTTGTCTGGCTGTAATTGTGTAATGACTTGGTGCTGCCTATCTTGGCCAGGACGCTCTTGAAAAATAGATTTCAAATCTCAATGAGCCCTTCCTGGTTAAATAAAAGTTAAATAAAATAAATAAATAAAAAGTTACTCTGCAGTGTTACCCCTAACAGTGTCACTCTGCAGTGTTAACCCTAACAGTGTTAACCCTTACAGTGTTAACCCTAACAGTGTTAACCCTTACAGTGTTAACCTAACAGTGTTAACCCTTAGTGTTAACCCTTACAGTGTCAGTCTACAATGTTAACCCTTACAGTGTCAGTCTACAGTGTTAACCCTTACAGTGTCAATCTACAGTGTCAATCTACAGTGTTAACCCTTACAGTGTTAACCCTTACAGTGTCAGTCTACAGTGTTAACCCTAACAGTGTCAATCTACAGTGTTAACCCTTACACAGTGTCAGTCTACAGTGTTAACCCTAACAGTGTCAGTCTACAGTGTTAACCCTTACAGTGTTACTCTACAGTGTTAATCCTTACAGTGTTACTCTACAGTGTTAACCCTAACAGTGTTAACCCTTACAGTGTTACTCTACAGTGTTAACCCTTACAGTGTTAACCCTTACAGTGTTACTCTACAGTGTTAACCCTAACAGTGTTATTCTATCCTCCACTAGAGAGAGGCAGCAGCGTTGTGGCTGGGAGAGGACTCCAGCATGGTGTTCCTGCCTGCTGATGAACCAGACAACGCCCCAGCTGAGGGGGCTGACGCCTCAGGTAAGACAACAATTCTACATGCCTCTTCTTCCATGTCTCTCACCGCCTCCTCTCCTAACCTCCCTTCCCTGCCTCTCACTGCCTCCTCTCCTAACCTCCCTGCCTCCTCTCCTAACCTCCCTTCCCTGCCTCTCACTGCCTCCTCTCCTAACCTCCTTCCCTACCTCTCACTGCCACCTCTCCTAACCTCCCTTCCCTGCCTCTCACTGCCTCCTCTCCTAACCTCCCTCACTGCCTCCTCTCCTTCCCTACCTCCTCTCCTACCTCTCTCTGCCTCCTCTCCTAACCTCCCTCACTGCCTCCTCTCCTACTCTCCTTCCCTACCTCCTCTCCTACCTCTCTCTGCCTCCTCTCCTAACCTCCCTCACTGCCTCCTCTCCTAACCTCCCTTCCCTACCTCTCCCTGCCTCCTCTCCTAACCTCCCTTCCTTGCCTCTCACTGCCTCCTCTCCTAACCTCCCTCCCTGTCTCTCACTGCCTCCTCTCCTAACCTCCCTCCCTTTCTCTCACTGCCTCCTCTCCTAACCTCCCTCCCTGCCTCTCACTGCCTCCTCTCCTACCTCCCTCACTGCCTCCTCTCCTAACCTCCTTCCCTACCTCTCACTGCCTCCTCTCCTAACCTCCCTCCCTGCCTCCTCTCCTAACCTCCCTTCCCTGCCTCTCACTGCCTCCTCTCCTACCTCCCTCACTGCCTCCTCTCCTAACCTCCTTCCCTACCTCTCTCTGCCTCCTCTCCTAACCTCCTTCCCTCCCTCCCTGCCTCCTCTCCTACCCTCCTTCCCTCCCTCCCTGCCTCTTCTCCTACCCTCCTTGCCTGCCTCCTCTCCTACCTCCTCTCCTACCTCCTCTTCTACCCTCCCTGCCTCCTCCACTACCCTCCTTCCCTCCCTCCCTGCCTACCTCCTCTCCTACCTCCTCTTCTACCCTCCCTGCCTCTTCTCCTACCCTCCTTCCCTCCCTTCCTCCCTACCTCCTCTCCTACCTCCTCTCCTACCTCCTTTCCTACCTCCTCTCCTACCCTCCCTGCCTCCTCTCCTACCTCCTCTCCTACCTCCTCTACTACCCTCCCTGCCTCCTCTCCTACCTCCTCTCCTACCCTCCCTACCTCCTCTCCTACCTCCTCTTCTACCCTCCCTGCCTCCTCTCCTACCTCCTCTCCTACCTCCTCTCCTACCCTCCCTGCCTCCTCTTCTACCCTCCCTACCTCCTCTCCTGCCTCCTCTCCTACCCTCCCTGCCTCCTCTCCAGTGTCCTGGTATTTTAACCCAGGTCTGCTCAGGACCATGTTGTCTACTCTATACAGCAGGCAGCAGCTGAGCTTTTTAAAAGCATTACTTAGAGGAGAGAAACCTCACTGCTTGGCTATATCCTCCATTATAGTAACAGAGGCACCTATGATATCTGGGTTACCAGGACTTGGCTTCTAGAGCCATGATATCCGGGTTACCAGGACTTGGCTTCTAGAGCCATGATATCCGGGTTACCAGGACTTGGCTTCTAGAGCCATGATATCTGGGTTACCAGGACTTGGCTTCTAGAGCCATGATATCTGGGCTACCAGGACTTGGCTTCTACAGCCTTGATATCTGGGTTACCAGGACTTGGCTTCTAGAGCCATGATATCCGGGTTACCAGGACTTGGCTTCTAGAGCCATGATATCTGGGTTACCAGGACTTGGCTTCTAGAGCCATGATATCTGGGTTACCAGGACTTGGCTTCTACAGCCATGATATCCGGGTTACCAGGACTTGGCTTCTAGAGCCATGATATCTGGGTTACCAGGACTTGGCTTCTAGAGCCATGATATCCGGGTTACCAGGACTTGGCTTCTAGAGCCATGATATTCGGGTTACCAGGACTTGGCTTCTAGAGCCATGATATCCGGGTTACCAGGACTTGGCTTCTAGAGCCATGGTATCCGGGTTACCAGGACTTGGCTTCTAGAGCCATGGTATCCGGGTTACCAGGACTTGGCTTCTAGAGCCATGATATCCGGGTTACCAGGACTTGGCTTCTAGAGGAGCATTGACCACGTCGTTAAACTAACACACCCAACATGTGGACAGTTTAGACAACCATAGCCAGTGCCATTGTAAATGAATAAATCATTTCAGAATCATTTCTATAAAAAGATAATGATAATATGGCTGGACATTAAATAAAATCAAATAAAAACAATGAAATTCATTCTGTGTCTCCAGAGCTGCCAACATGCCTGCTGTGTGTGTGTCTGACCGGCTCTGTGTACTGTGAGGAGGTCGTTCCAGAGATGACTGCTGTGCCCACCCTGCCCAAGGAGACTGCCTACCTCTACGCACGCTATAACAAAATCAAGAAGATCACCAATAAAGACTTTGCAGATATCGGTATGGGGGGGGGTTGAAACATTCAGGGGGAACTTTCCCCACAGTTCTGAATTTACAGGGTTTTTTTTCCCTCCAGATATCCCGGGTTGAATGATTCCTAGTTGGAGAATTTCCTGCCTGCTTATTTACCTTGAGAAACCAGATATCACTTCAACTGGGATTTATAGTAACCTGGGAACTCTGGGAAAAATGTACAGTACTTTGCTTAGGTGATTCTGTCTTTCAGGTTTCCTTTGGCTTGCTGTCTTATCAAACATTCTTCCCACAGTCTCCCTAATACACTAGCTGGAAGACAACCATGTTGAGGAAAATTCATTCAGGAAATTAAGAAATAAAAATATAAAAAAATGGACATTTTCATGGCATTGAGGAGGGTCTGTAGACATATGGTGGATATATAAATGCTTCCTTTAGTTGGATATATTTGTGGATGTTATGATCTATGAGAGCTAGGCCTAGGGCTTAGTAGTGTTGTGTTACAGAAAACAACAATACTGCAGTTTGTAACCTCCAAAATGGACAACTAAGTTGTAATTCATTCTACGTCAATGACCCCGACGTGTGTTTATTCTAAATCTAGATTGAGTAAAAATCAAAAGATCTAACTTATATTATAATTCTAGGTGTTTTGGGGGGGGGGGTGGTTTTCTTCCTCAGTGACTCTGAAGAGAATCGACCTAACGGGGAACCTGATCTCAGAGATTGAGGAAGGAGCGTTCTCTAAACTGACCCTGCTGGAGGAACTCAATCTGGCTGAGAACCAACTTGTCAAGCTGCCCATGCTACCCGGCAAGCTCACCACCTTCAACGCCAACCACAACCGGCTCAAAACCAAAGGGGTCAAGGCGAACGCCTTCAAGGTACAGTGGAAAGGACATGAAATACAGATAGATTCCTGGCTGCTTTTATTGAGTGCATTGTTTCACCCAAAAAGGTCTTTGTCAGGCTTGACATTGTTCAAAACATTACGTGATAGTCAAGCACCTAAAGGTACATAGCCACTGAGGCACATTAGGTGGCTGATTTGAGCTTTGCCTGGACAAACCCCCTGACCCCTCTGGATTTCTTTTTAAAAAAAATCTAATTACAAGGTGGGATTAAAATTCTGTGAATATCATTTTTTTTTTTTTGTCAACAATCTGAACAAAATACTCTGTAGTCGAAATATATATAACATTTTATAACAAAAACCTAGTGGCTGCATATGTATTCAGCTCCATGAGTCAATACATGTTAGAAACTCCTTTGGCATTGATTACAGCCGTGAGACTTCTTGGGTTAGTCTGGACATATCTGGCCATTATTCTTTTCAAAATTCTTCCAAGCTCTTTCAAGATGTTGGGGGAATCATGGCTAGACAGTCTTGCCATAGATTTTCAAGCCGATTTAAGTCAAAAACTAACTTGGCCACTCAGGAACATTCAATGTCTTCTTGGTAAGCAACTCCAGTGTAGATTTGGCCTTGCTGTTGGTTATTGTCCACCTGAAAGTTGAATTCCTCTCACAGACGCTGGTGTAAAGTAGACTGAAGAAGGTTTTCCTATAAGATTTTGCCTATACTTAGCCACATCTCATTTATTTTTATCCTGAAAAACTCCCTAGTCCTTCTCCGATGTCAAGCATACCCATCCCATGATGCAGTCACCACCATGCTTGAAATTAAAGAGGCAGTTACTCAACGATGTGTTGGATTTGTCCCAAACATTTAGGCCAAAAACGGTATTCCTTTGCTGTGTTTTTTTTTGCAGTATTACTTTAGTGCCTTGTTGCATTCCAGATGCATGTTTTGGAATATTTCTTACTGTATGTTTGTATTATTTTAAGTCATTATTGTGGAGTAACTATAATGTTGTTGATCCATCCTCAGTTTTCTCCATTTCACAGCCATTAAACTCTGTAACTGTTTTTAAAATCCCCAAATGGCCTCATGGTGAAATCCCTGAGCGGTTACATTCCTGTCCTGCAGCTAAGTTCAGAAGGTTGACGGTATCTTTGATGTTTTTAGGTGGTTTAAGAAATCATCCACAGCATAATTATTAACTTGACCATGCTTAAATAGATAGTCAATGTCTGATTTGTTATTGTTTCAACCATCTACCAATCACTGCCCTTCTTTATGAAGGTTTTATCGAAAAGCTTCCTGGTCTTTGTAGTTGAATCTGTGCTTGAAATTCACTACTTGACTGAGGCTCCTTACAGATGTTGAATGTATCGGGGACAGAGGAAGGGGTAGTCATTCAAAACAAATCATGTCAACCCCTACTATTTCACACAGTGAGCTTATGTAATTTATTATCATGTGATTTGTTACGTCAAATTTTACTCCTCAACTAATTTAGGATTGTCTGAAAAAAAGGGTCTGAATATTTAGTTATCCATTTTTTTATTTATCTTAGAAAAAAAAAATCCACATACACTTCTCCCACTTTGACATTACAGAATATTTAGTGTAGATAGTTACAAAGTAAATCCATTTTAATCCCACTTTGTAAAACACAATAACGTGAAGAAATCCATGAATACTTTTGCAAGGCACTGTAAATGCTGGTTTATTTTTGGTCTCACTGTTTCCACCATGCAGAAACTGGAGAAGCTGATCAACCTGTTTCTGGGAGACAATGCGTTGGAGGCTGTACCGGTGATCCCGGAGAACGTCCGTATTGTCCACCTGCAGGTCAGTACCACATACGGTTTTTGACTTCCTGGTTAGAGGCTAACTCAGTTGGAGGATTCCTTCTCTACTTACATCCTCATCATTTCGACAGGAATCCTCCAAAATGGGATTTCTGAAAAACATGAGAATTCTGGGAAATTCCCTAGAATTGTGCAACTCTAATCCCGACTGCGACTCTAATCCCGACCGCGACTCTAATCCCGACCGCGACTCTAATCCCGACCGCGACTCTAATCCCGACCGCGACTCTAATCCCGACCGCGACTCTAATCCCGACCGCGACTCTAATCCCGACCGCGACTCTAATCCCGACCGCGACTCTAATCCCGACCGAGACTCTAATCCCGACTGCGACTCTAATCCCGACTGCGACTCTAATCCCGACCGAGACTCTAATCCCGACTGCGACTCTAATCCGACTGCGACTCTAATCTGACTGCTTGACCCATATAGTTTTGTTGGCACCATCGGAAGGGTCCTAGAGTAATCATGATTCTAACTTTGGTCTTCCATCTTCTCTCTACCATACAGAACAACAACATCACGGATATCAGCTTCGAGACGTTCTGCAAGGGCAACAACACGTACTACATCAGACCCAACCTGATGGAGGTGAGGTTGGATGGGAACCCGGTGTTGCTGTCCAAGTACCCAAACAGCTTCACCTGCCTCAAGTCTCTCCCCGTTGGACAGTACCGCTAAAGACTAAACTCCCTTGGGGGAAAAGAGGTCTTCTGTTCTGACGTCATTTTGGACTTCCTGGTTAAATAAAAAAAAAAGGTTCAATAGAACTTCTACAGGGGTGTATACAGTCGGGTGAAATGTTATTATGAACGGTACGAAAAGATCCCACACGATTCCCTATTCTACTTGACAAAGACAAGATCCAACACGATTCCCTATTCTACTTGACAAAGACAAGATCCAACACGATTCCCTATTCTACTTGACAAAGACAAGATCCAACACGATTCCCTATTCTACTTGACAAAGACAAGATCCAACACGATTCCCTATTCTACTTGACAAAGACAAGACGAATCTACACCATACATTCCATTTATGTCTGAATGTTCTTCTGTAAAAAAAAAAAAAAAATGGTACCCAGGTCTTTCTCAGTCTCTTTCAGAAGACTAGCGACTGGGACTGAAACGCTAGTAATCTCACATTAGCAAGCTAGGCTACGTTGGCTACAAGGCTTTGAAAGAATCACCTGTTTTCTGATTATAAAAAAAAAAAAAGGTTATTTTACATTTGGATTTGTTCAAGTTATGTTCAAGACCAAATCGGCTAAGTAGGTCGGGAAGACTTTGTAAATACACCTTTTCTTTGAATGTTTGCTTTTGCATAGTGTTTTGACTTCTTTAAAAAAAAAACGTTAAGTCAAGCTTTTTGGCTTTCCTCCGAATTCTGTGAATTACTTTCATGTAAACTGGTTCCTAACTTAACAACTCAAGCAGAAGTTGATGAGAAAATAAACATCTTTGATATACGTATATAGTGATGTGAACCGAATGTGACTGTGCTCACAACATCGTAAACTTTGAATTTAAAAATTGTAAAATGAGAGGAGGTAATATTTTCTTAAGTCCTTTTATTTTAATCATAATTACTCATTTTTAGGAATTATTACCTATGTGAATAAACAAATATGATGTACACTTTTTTTTGTTTTTTTTAAGTGTGTAAGACTTCGGCTGTGTTTTTAAATATTTTAATCCAAATGAAATAAAAAAAAAAAACACTGCTTTGACGTGTCCATGCATGAAAGTCGACCAAACAAAAAAAAGTTTTTTTTTTGTTTTCCAGTGTCATTAATAAAACAACAAACTATTAACTGCAAGAGAAGCAAATATCTACGGTTTCAGCACACATGGAAAAACTGGGTTTATGTTATTCCTTCGGACCGGCCAATTTGGCAGACACGACCACTACATCCTCCAAGTAGGAGAATGGTTTCCATATGGCCCCGCAGTTTGATTTCCAAATCTTTCATTAGAGTCCTTTACCATCTTGATATAAAACATGCTTGCAGATCTCTCTCTCTCTCTCTCTCTCTCTCTCTCTCTCTCTCTCTCTCTCTCTCTCTCTCTCTCTCTCTCTCTCTCTCTCTCTCTCTCTCTCTCCTCTCTCTCTCACACACACACACACACACACACACACACACACACACACACACACACATCAAAATCATTCATTATCTACCAGCCAATATATGAACAACCAATCATAAATGACCTACCAGCCTGAAGCTAAAAGGCAAATGGCTGGATCCTACTGTGTAGAATTATGATCAGACTATTTCACGTGATATAATAGTTAGACACTGAGTGGACAAAACATTAAGAACACCTGATCTTTCCATGACAGACTGACCAGATGAAAGATATGATCCCTTATTGATGTCACTTGTTAAAAAATCCACTTCAATGTAGATGAAGGGGTGGAGATAGATTAAAAAGCCTTCTTTAACCTTTGAGACAATTGAGACATGGATTGTGTATGTGTGGCCATTCAGAGGGTGAATGGGCAAGACAACAGATTTATGTGCTTTTTGAACGGGGTACGGTAGTAGGTGCCAGGCGCACCGGTTTGTGTCAAGAACTGCAACGCTGCTGAGTTTTTCACACTCAACAGTTTCCCGTGTGTATCAAGAACGGTCCACCACCCTAAAGGACATCCAGCCAACTTGACACAACTGTGGGGAAGCATTAGAGTCAACATGGACCAGCATCCCTGTGGAACGGCTTCCACACCTTGTAGAGTCCATCCCCCAGTGGGGTGGTGCAACTCAATATTAGGAAGGTGTTTTTAATATACACTCAGTGGATATACAAGTGATATAATGGGTATATTTGTATTTATTACGGATCCCCATTAGTTCCTGCCAAGGCAGCAGCTACTCTTCCTGGGGTTTATTCAGGATCCCCATTAGTTCCTGCCAAGGCAGCAGCTACTCTTCCTGGGGTTTATTATGGATCCCCATTAGTTCCTGCCAAGGCAGCAGCTACTCTTCCTGGGGTTTATTATGGATCCCCATTAGTTCCTGCCAAGGCAGCAGCTACTCTTCCTGGGGTTTATTCAGGATCCCCATTAGTTCCTGCCAAGGCAGCAGCTACTCTTCCTGGGGTTTATTATGGATCCCTATTAGTTCCTGCCAAGGCAGCAGCTACTCTTCCTGGGGTTTATTATGGGTCCCCATTAGTTCCTGCCAAGGCAGCAGCTACTCTTCCTGGGGTTTATTATGGATCCCCATTAGTTCCTGCCACGGCAGCAGCTACTCTTCCTGGGGTTTATTAAGGATCCCCATTAGTTCCTGTCAAGGCAGCAGCTACTCTTCCTGGGGTTTATTATGGATCCCCATTAGTTCCTGCCAAGGCAGCAGCTACTCTTCCTGGGGTTTATTATGGGTCCCCATTAGTTCCTGCCAAGGCAGCAGCTACTCTTCCTGGGGTTTATTATGGGTCCCCATTAGTTCCTGCCAAGGCAGCAGCTACTCCTCCTGGGGTTTTTTATGGATCCCCCATTAGTTCCTGCCAAGGCAGCAGCTACTCCTCCTGGGGTTTATTATGGATCCCCATTAGTTCCTGCCAAGGCAGCAGCTACTCCTCCTGGGGTTTTTTATGGATCCCCCATTAGTTCCTGCCAAGGCAGCAGCTACTCATCCTGGGGTCCAGCAAAATTAAGGCAGTTCATACAAATTTTAAAAACATTACAATACATTCACAACACACTGTGTACCCTCAGGCCCCTACTCCACCACTACCACATATCTACAGTACTAAATCCATGTGTATGTATAGTGTGTACCTTGGAGAATTCCTGATTCTAGCTGGATTATGTTGGATTGGCTTCCATTAAAGAACACCCTCTGTGTTCTGTTAGACAGGCAACTCGTTATCCACATTATAGCAGGGGGTGTAAACCATAACACATATGTTTATCCAGAAACAGACTATGATCAATAATGTCAAAAGCTGCACTGAAGTCTAACAAGACAGCCCCCACTATCATTTTATCATCAATTTCTATCATCCAAATATCAGTCATTTGTGTATATCATCAGATATTAGTGCTTTTCTTATAGGACACAATTGTCTTTATACACTGAACAAACATTTTAATGCAACATGTAAAGTGTTGGTCCCATGTTTCATGAGATTAAATTAAAAAAAAGAGGCCAGAAATTTTCCAATACTAAAAAAAACTTATTTCTCTGAAATTTTGCACAAAATGTGTTTACATCCCTGTTAGCGAGCATTTTATCTTTTGCCAAGATAATCCATCCACCTGACAGGTGTGGCATATCAAGAAGCTGATTAAACAGCATGATCGTTACACAGGTGCACCTTCTGCTGGGGACAATAAAAGGCCACTTTAAAATGTGCAGTCTTTTTTTTCACAACCGCAGACCACATGTAACCACGCCAACCCAGGACCTCCACATCCGGCTTCTTCACCAGTGGGATCGTCTTGAGACCAGCCACCTGGACAGCTGATGAAACTAAGGAGTATTTCTGTCTGTAATAAAGCCCTTTTGCGGGGAAAAATTCATTCTGATTGGCTGGGCTTGGCTCCCCAGTGGGTAGACTTGGCTAGACTCTACCCTCCCAGGCCCACCAACGGCTGCGCCCCTGCCCAGTCACGTGAAATCTATAGGTTAGGGCCTAACGAACTTATTTCAATTGACCGATTTCCTTATATGAACTGTAACTCAGTAAAATAGTTGAAATTGTTGCGTGTTGCGTTTATATTTTTGTTCAGTATCATAACAGATATGGTAACAGTTGGGTTCATTTAGCAATATTGCAAATGCATCTATATTGACGTATTGAATAGCCAGAGGGGAACAGAACCCGTTGATCGGATCACGTTCACAACTTTATCGATCACATTATTGATCACAGTAATAAATCGCCACAGAGCCTGTTACTCTCATCAACAGATCATTGTCTGTCAAATCAAATTGTATTAGTCACATGCGCTGAATAGAACAGGTGTAGACCTTACAGTGAAATACTTACTGACAAACAGGCATCACAACAGGCATCCCAACAGGCATCCCAACAGGCATCCCAACAGGCATCACAACAGGCATCACAACAGGCATCCCAACAGGCATCCCAACAGGCATCACAACAGGCATTACAGGCATCCCAACAGGCATCCCAACAGGCATCCCAACAGGCATCCCAACAGGCATCCCAACAGGCATCACAACAGGCATCCCAACAGGCATCCCAACAGGCATCCCAACAGGCATCACAACAGGCATCACAACAGGCATTACAGGCAGGCATCCAAACAGCCATCCAAACAGGCATCACAGCCATCCAAACAGGCATTACAGGCATCCAAACAGGCATTACAGTCATCCAAACAGGCATCACAGGCATCCCAACAGGCATCCCAACAGGCATCCCAACAGGCATCCCAACAGGCATCACAACAGGCATTACAGGCAGGCATCCAAACAGCCATCCAAACAGGCATCACAGCCATCCAAACAGGCATTACAGCCATCCAAACAGGCATTACAGGCATCCAAACAGGCATTACAGGCATCCAAAAAGGCATTACAGGCATCCAAACAGGCATTACAGGCATCCAAACAGGCATTACAGGCATCCAAACAGGCATTACAGGCATCCAAACAGGCATCACAGCCATCCAAACAGGCATCACAGCCATCCAAACAGGCATTACAGGCATCCAAACAGGCATTACAGGCATCCAAACAGGCATCACAGCCATCCAAACAGGCATTACAGGCATCCAAACAGGCATCACAGCCATCTAAACAGGCATTACAGCCATCTAAACAGGCATCCCAGTCATCTAACCTGGACTCCTACTTTTCTCCAGTCAAGCCTGATTCTCAAAAGACAGTACGGCGTGAAGTCAGGAACTGTGAGACCCCTGCTCATCTGACAGGTTGGCAAAGGTTTGACGACCATTTTTGAACACTCTCACAGTAAACCATTTTTGAACACTCTCACAGTAAACCATTTTTGAACACTCTCACAGTAAAATCATTTTTGAACACTCTCACAGTAAAATCATTTTTGAACACTCTCACAGTAAAATCATTTTTGAACACTCTCACAGTAAACCATTTTTGAACACTCTCACAGTAAAATCATTCTTGAACACTCTCACAGTAAACCATTTTTGAACACTCTCACAGTAAAATCATTCTTGAACACTCACAGTAAACCATTTTTGAACACTCTCACAGTAAACCATTTTTGAACACTCTCACAGTAAAACCATTTTTGAACACTCTCACAGTAAACCATTTTTGAACACTCTCACAGTAAAATCATTCTTGAACACTCTCACAGTAAACCATTTTTGAACACTCTCACAGTAAAACCATTTTTGAACACTCTCACAGTAAAGCCATTGATCAGGTAACGTTTAAGAACATACTGATATCAGCAGAAAGCAACCGTCTCACTTCCCACCCAAGAAGTGTTCAGACAGAAATACAGAAGTCTATTGTTTCTCTGTGGAAGTCACACGTTGGACGAACGACGGTGGAAACGACTGTTTCAGTCAATTTCCTGTCTTCATGTGTATCGGGGAGGTTAAAAGTTTAAATAAGTTCAAATGTTGACGATAGAAAGACGGATGCGTAAACCAGTCTAAACCAGTCTAAACCAGTCTAAACCAGTCTAAACCAGTCGTCTTTGTCGGAACAGTCTAAACCAGTCTAAACCAGTCTAAACCATCCGTCTTTGTCGGACCAGTCTAAACCAGTCTAAACCAGTCTAAACCAGTCTAAACCATCCGTCTTTGTCGGAACAGTCTAAACCAGTCTAAACCAGTCTAAACCATCCGTCTTTGTCGAACCAGTCTAAACCAGTCTAAACCATCCTTCTTTGTCGGAACAGTCTCTGTAACTACCAGGCAGGGTCAGGAGACCCAGCAACACTTGCTTAACGTTAACATTCCTAGATTTTCTACACTTCCAAACTCTGTTTTTTTCTCCCTTTGTCAGATATTCCCTGGGACTCACTGGGATAGAACGTTCAATACTGGTTGTGGTTTTATTCAAAGGTGGCCAAGGGTGAAGGTGTCGCCTTCGAACACATTCTCTATCGTCTTCGTAGAGAATGTGTTAAATTTGAGTGCCTGGCTTCAACATTCACAGATATGCGTTTCTAGTCTGACTTAAATTGTTGAGTGTGTTTCTGCTGCAACCTTGCATCTTGAACACACGTCTAGGCATGTTACACCAGATGGACCTGCCACTGTGGCAGCAACTAGGGAAGTGTTTTAACGGCAGTCATACCTGGACTGGAAGACGATACCTTGAGGCAGGTGTGTAAGACATGGGTCACACACACACACACACGAAGAGAGAGCTTCCCCTTGTTGGCCCATGGGCCCGAAACGAGCGGTAAAAAAAGGACTAAGTAGAGTCCTACCTGGAAGTGCTGGAATGTTCTACGTCTGTCTTCACATCTGTCAGAGAATCTCCTGATGGTCCTGAAAAACAGCAGCAGATCCCTCTTGTCCTCCACTCTGCAAGAAAACATTTTTTTTTAAACACTGTTAGTCAGGTCACCGCACTACATTATCCCTGTCATTATCACTCATTTATAAACTACATTATCCCTGTCATTGTCGCACATTTATACACTACATTATCCCTGTCATTATCACACATTTATACACTACATTATCCCTGTCATTATCCCGTATTTATACACTACATTATCCCTGTCGTTATCACACATTTATAAACTACATTATCCCTGTCATTATCACTCATTTATACACTACATTATCCCTGTCGTTATCGCACATTTATACACTACATTATCCCTGCCATTATCGCACATTTATACGCTACATTATCCCTGTCATTATCACACATTTATACACTACATTATCCCTGTCATTATCCCATATTTATACACTACATTATCCCTGTCATTAACACACATGTATACATTATCCCTGTCATTATCCCATATTTATACACTACATTATCCCTGTCATTAACACACATGTTTACATTATCCCTGTCATTATCCCATATTTATACACTACATTATCCCTGTCATTAACACGCATTTATACACTACATTATCCCTGTCATTATCACACATTTATACACTACATTATCCCTGTCATTATCACATATTTATACAGTACATTATCCCAGTCATTATCACACATTTATACATTATCCCTGTCATTAACCCACATTTATACACTACATTATCCCTGTCATTATCCCGTATTTATACACTACATTATCCCTGTCATTAACACACATTTATACACTACATTATCCCTGTCATTATCCCGTATTTATACACTACATTATCCCTGTCGTTATTACACATTTATACACTACATTATCCATGTCATTATCACACATTTATACACTACATTATCCCTGTCATTATCCCATATTTATACACTACATTATCCCTGTCATTATCCCATATTTATACACTACATTATCCCTGTCATTCTCACACATTTATACACTACATTATCCCTGTCATGCTCACACATTTATACACTACATTATCCCTGTCATTATCGCATATTTATACACTACATTATCCCTGTCATTATCACACATTTATACACTACATTATCCCTGTCATTATCCCGTATTTATACACCACATTATCCCTTATCACACATTTATACACTACATTATCCCTGTCATTATCACACATTTATACGCTACATTATCCCTGTCATTATCACACATTTATACACTACATTATCCCTGTCATTATCCCATATTTATACACCACGTTATCCCTTATCACACATTTATACACTACATTATCCCTGTCATTATCACACATTTATACGCTACATTATCCCTGTCATTATCACACATTTATACATTATCCCTGTCATTATCACACATTTATACACTACATTATCCCTGTCATTATCACACATTTATACATTATCACTGAACACCATCAACAACTGGTCCTACTTATCCTCTGCTCTACAATTTGAAATCAATATGAAATCCCTAAAAACAAGTGATGGGATTTCAATCCTGGCCCCGTAACAGATAACCCTCATTGACTCCTGTTTTAAAGTCACATCCTCGTTCAAGGCCTAAAATGGTTCCTGGTCACTGGGAAGCCGTGCAAATATAAAACAATTAAAAAGATACTGTAAGGGCTGGTTTGAAACAGAGGGTAAATTACTGAACATAGATAGTTTGGTTGTTTTTAGAGAGTCTTGTCTGATCTGAAAATCAGCTGGACTGATTCATTTAAATGCCAGAAGTTTGATTTTATTGTAAACTTTGGCTTCTCAAACCAACGCGGTGGGCATTCTGATTATTACTAAATGTTGGTTAAAGAAGCCCTATGCTGAATGATGATGGTGTCTCTGACTGGTTATAATATATAGTGACTTATTCAAAATGGTGTTGTGTTACAGCCTGAATTCAAAATGGATTAAATTGGCGGGTATTCTCACCGATCAGTCTTTATGGGTAAGTCTCTAAGAGTTTTTTTGCACACCTGGATTGTAAAATATTTGCACATTATTTAATTGGTTGTTGATCATTGACATTTTTAATGTCTTGTCATAGACTTTCAAGCCAATTTAATAAAACTAACTCTGCCACTCAGGAACATTCGATGTCGTCTCGGTAAGCAATTCCAGTGTTTATTTGGCCTTGTGTTTTACGTTATTGTCCTGCTGAAAAGGTGAATTTGTCTCCCAGTGTCTGGTGGAAAGCAGACTGAACCA
The DNA here is from genome assembly GCF_901001165.1 of Salmo trutta. Classification (NCBI taxonomy): domain Eukaryota; kingdom Metazoa; phylum Chordata; class Actinopteri; order Salmoniformes; family Salmonidae; genus Salmo; species Salmo trutta. The sequence goes on along the minus strand of NC_042972.1, from coordinate 3,230,699 downwards.
GGATTTCCTCTAGGATTTAGCTCTATTCCGTTTCTGTTTATCCTAAAAATAAAAAAACTCCTTAGTCCTTGTCGATGACAAGCATACTCATAACATGATGCAGCCACCACCATGCTTGACAATATGAATAGTGGTACTCAGTGATGTGTTGGATTTGCCCCATTTTTTGCAGTTTTATTTTAGTGCCTTGTTGTAAACAGGATTCATGTTTTGAAATATTTTTATTCTGTACAGGCTTCCTTCTTTTCACTCTGTCATTTAAGTTAGTTTTGAGGAGTAACTACAATGTTGATCCATCCTCAGTGTTCTCCCATCACAGCCATTAAACTCTAACTGTTTTAAAGTCACTATTGGCCTCATGGTAAAATCCCTGAGCGGTTTCCTTCCTCTCCGGCAACTGAGTTAGGAAGGACACCTGTATCTTTGTAGTGACTGGGTGTATTGATACACCATCCAAAGTGTATTTAATAACTTCACCATGGTCAAATGGATATTCAATATTTACCTTATTTACGAGGCATTGGAAAACCTCCCTGGTCTTTGTGGTTGAATCCGTGTTTGAAATTCACTGCTCGACTGAGGGACCTTACAGATAATTGTATGTGTGGGGTACAGAGATGAGGTAGTCATTCAAAAATCATGTTAAACACTATTGCACACAGACTGAGTCCATGCAACTTATTATGGGACTTGTTAAGCACCTTTTTACTCCTGAACTTATTTAGGTTTACCATAACAAAGGGGTTAAATACTTATTGACTCAAGACATTTCAGCTTTTCCTTTTTAACTACACTTGTAAAAATGACTAAACATAATTCCACTTTGACATTCTGGGGTATTGTGTGTAGGCCAGTGACACAAATCTCAATTAAATCCATTTTAAATTCAGGCTGTAACACAACAAAATGTGGAAAAGGGGTATGAATACTTTCTGAAGGCACTGTATCTAGATCTGACAGAGGGATTCGTAAAGAGCAACGTAAAAATGTTTCGGTGCCCCTTTCCACCTCTGTCCCTAAGCAATCTACCGTCCGACTACGCCACGTCCGACTCTACCGTCCGACTCTACCGTCCGAATCTACCGTCCGAATCTACCGTCCGACTACGCCACGTCCGAATCTACCGTCCGAATCTACCGTCCGACTACGCCACGTCCGAATCTACCATCCGAATCTACCGTCCGACTACGCCACGTCCGAATCTACCGTCCGACTACGCCACGTCCGAATCTACCGTCCGAATCTACCGTCCGACTACGCCACGTCCGAATCTACCGTCCGACTACGCCACGTCCGAATCTACCGTCCGAATCTACCGTCCGACTACGCCACGTCCGAATCTACCGTCCGAATCTACCGTCCGAATCTACCGTCCGACTACGCCACGTCCGAATCTACCGTCCGAATCTACCGTCCGAATCTACCGTCCGACTACGCCACGTCCGAATCTACCGTCCGACTACGCCACGTCCGAATGTACCGTCCGAATCTACCGTCCGACTACGCCACGTCCGAATCTACCGTCCGACTACGCCACGTCCGAATCTACCGTCCGAATCTACCGTCCGACTACGCCACGTCCGAATCTACCGTCCGACTACGCCACGTCCGAATCTACCGTCCGAATCTACCGTCCGACTACGCCACGTCCGACTACGCCACGTCCGAATCTACCGTCCGACTACGCCGCGTCCGAATCTACCGTCCGACTACGCCGCGTCCGAATCTACCGTCCGACTACGCCGCGTCCGAATCTACCATCCGACTACGCCGCGTCCGAATCTACCGTCCGACTACGCCGCGTCCGAATCTACCGTCCGAATCTACCGTCCGACTACGCCACATCTGAATCATTTAATATTGGATAATCGTAATCTGAATTGGTTGATGCCAGTATCAGATTCACAATACCATTCAAAAGTTTGGGGTCAATTAGAAATGTCCTTGTTTTTGAAAGAAAAGCAGAAAAAAAAGTCCATTAAAATAACATCAAATTGATCAGAAATAAGGTGTAAACATTGTTAATGTTGTAAATTACTATTGTAGCTGGAAATGGCTGATATTTTTATGGAATATCTACATAGGCGAACAGAGGTCCGTTATCAGCAACCATCCCTCCTGTGTTCCAATGGCACGTTGTGTTAGCTAATCCAAGTTTATCATTTTAAAAAAGGCTAATTGAGCATTAGAAAACCCTTTTGCAATTATGTTAGCAAAGCTGAAAACTGTTGTTCTGATTTAAAGAAGCAATAAAACTGCCGTTCTTTAGAGTAGTTGAGTATCTGGAGCATCAGCATTTGTGGGTTCGATTACAGGCTCAAAATGTCCAGAAAGAAAGTACTTTCTTCTGAAACTTGTCAGTCTATTCTTGTTCTGAGAAATGAAGGCTATTCCATGTGAGAAATTGCCAAGAAACTGAAGATCTGGTACAACGCTGTGTACTACTCCCTTCACAGAACAGCGCAAACTGGCTCTAACCAGAATAGAAAGAACATTAGTGTTTAGTTTGAGAAACAGACGCCTCACAAGTCCTCAACTGGCAGCTTCATTAAATAGTACCCGCAAAACCCCAGTCTCAACGTCAACAGTGAAGAGGCGATTCCGGGATGCTGGCCTTCTAGGCAGAGTTGCAAAGAAAAAGCCATATCTCAGACTGGCCAATAAAAAGAAAAGATTAAGATGGGCAAAAGAACACAGACACTGGACAGAGGAACTCTGCCTAAATTGTTTTACTTCTCTGTTTAACACTGTTGCAGATAATTATTTAACCAGGCAAGTCAGTTAAGAACAAATTCTTATTTACAATGACGGCCTAGGAACAGTGGGTTAACTGCCTTGTTCAGGGGTAGAACGATAGATTTTTACCTTGTCAGCTCGGGGATTCGATCTAGCTACCTTTCGGTTACTGGCCCAACGCTCTAACCACGAGGCTACCTACAGATGCTCCGTTTAAAAATAAAAAAAGCTAAGAGTAAAGGAGATATCAAACCCTTGGTTCACGCATGAATTGTCTGAAAAAATTACAGGAAGTAAAAGTAGCTTGGGCTAAGGCAAGATTGACTGATACTACATCCGACTGGCAGTCCTTCAGACGTTCCAGAAATAGATGTAGCTCACTTGTTAGAAAAGTAAAGTCAACATACTTCTTTAATTGTGTATCTGAGAAATGGCGGGAATCCAGCAAGCATCTGGAAAGTAGTCAAATCTCTGAACCCACCTCCAGCCTCATTGCCCCCAACAGGTTGTGACAGTCTCTGGTCACATAATAGACTAAATGGACATTTGTGGTGCTTTTAATAACCTTTTTGTCTCAAAAGAATAGTTTACGGAAATTCCTCAAATTCCACTAGAGGGAGTCGTTTATTCACCTCTAAACAGACTGTAGAGAACGATGCACTTCCAGATACACATTGTATATTTATTTTCAAACATTTAATATCTTTATTAACTCAAAGAGCCTTGCTAAAAATCTATGTTAAAAAAAATAAAAAGCTGGTTGAGAGAATGCCAAGAATGTCCAAAGCGGTTATCAAAGCAAAAGGATGGCTACTTTGAAGAATCCCAAATATAAAATATATTATGATTTGTTTAACACATTTTTTTTGGTTACTACATGATTCCATATATGTTATTTCATAGTTTTGATGTCTTCACTTTTATTCTACAATGTAGAAAATAGTAAAAAAGAAAAGAAAAACCCTTGAATGAGTAGGTGTGTCCAAACTTTTTGACTGGTATTGTAGATAACTACTGTCCATTTTCCAAGTCATCTTGCCTTTCCAAAGTATTAGAATCTCTGGCCAACTGTTAGCTAAGCAAGTTTTAAAAACGTGTCATTCTATTCGAAATATGCACCAATCTGGTTTTAGTCCATTTCAGCTGCTACGTTTGTTCTAGATGATGTGTTAAATTACTTTGATCATAAAAACCATTGTGCCGCTTTATTCACAGACCTTTCCAAGGCCTTCGACACTGTTGGGGGGGGGGGCCTTCTTGAGTAATTTAATAGTTTACCTTGAATATTTGTGCATGGCCGTATTTGACTGGTTTTGTACGGTATTTGATTTGAGAGTTTGTCTTTTGAAATGGTATATGCAGGACTCCCTTGTGAAAGAGACCCTGGTCTCAAAATGGTGAGTCCCTGCTTAAAATACAAATTACAAAAATACTGCTACGGCACTATTACCAAACTGAATTTACGCTGTTACTTACTGCACCGCATTACCACATCACAAAAACAACATTGAGTTGATGGAAATTGAACCCAACAGGTGAGATGCTTGCAGGAAAAATACAAGCCACATAACAAAATAGTAACTCTGCTTCATATTTAAAGTGCAATCCCTCCACAGCAGGCCCTTGTCGGACGAGGAGGAAATATCCTCTGATATTTCTAGAAACTTTCCACAGATGTTGTCAGCCAGGGCCCCCCTCGTCCGAGAGACATCGGGAATACGTTTTTTTCCACTGCTATGGAGCCCAAACTCTGCTCCCTCGTTCTGCTCAGATCCGATCAGGGGAAGAAATGCAACAAAAAGGTGTGATGGAAACATGGCAAGGCCCTGACAAATAATTGAACCCGCTCAAACAAACACCGAGGAGACAAACTAAGCAGCTTAATGACTACAGCATCCTGTCTACAGTGTATCTGGGTGGTATATACACACACAGCATCCTGTCTACAGTGTATCTGGGTGGTATATATACACACAGCATCCTGTCTACAGTGTATCTGGGTGGTATATACACACACAGCATCCTGTCTACAGTGTATCTGGGTGGTATATATACACACAGCATCCTGTCTACAGTGTATCTGGGTGGTATATACACACACAGCATCCTGTCTACAGTGTATCTGGGTGGTATATACACACACAGCATCCTGTCTACAGTGTATCTGGGTGGTATTTACACACACAGCATCCTGTCTACAGTGTATCTGGGTGGTATATACACACACAGCATCCTGTCTACAGTGTATCTGGGTGGTATATACACACACAGCATCCTGTCTACAGTGTATCTGGGTGGTATACACACACACAGCATCCTGTCTACAGTGTATCTGGGTGGTATACACACACACAGCATCCTGTCTACAGTGTATCTGGGTGGTATATATACACACACAGCATCCTGTCTACAGTGTATCTGGGTGGTATATATACACACACAGCATCCTGTCTACAGTGTATCTGGGTGGTATATATACACACAGCATCCTGTCTACAGTGTATCTGGGTGGTATATATACACACAGCATCCTGTCTACAGTGTATATGGGTGGTATATACACACACAGCATCCTGTCTACAGTGTATATGGGTGGTATATATATACACACAGCATCCTGTCTACAGTGTATATGGGTGGTATTTTCACAGCATCCTGTCTACAGTGTATCTGGGTGGTATATACACACACAGCATCCTGTCTACAGTGTATCTGGGTGGTATATACACACACAGCATCCTGTCTACAGTGTATCTGGGTGGTATATACACACACAGCATCCTGTCTACAGTGTATCTGGGTGGTATATACACACACAGCATCCTGTCTACAGTGTATCTGGGTGGTATATACACACACAGCATCCTGTCTACAGTGTATCTGGGTGGTATATATACACACACAGCATCCTGTCTACAGTGTATCTGGGTGGTATATACACACACAGCATCCTGTCTACAGTGTATCTGGGTGGTATATATACACACACAGCATCCTGTCTACAGTGTATCTGGGTGGTATATACACACACAGCATCCTGTCTACAGTGTATCTGGGTGGTATATATACACACACAGCATCCTGTCTACAGTGTATCTGGGTGGTGTATATATACACACAGCATCCTGTCTACAGTGTATCTGGGTGGTGTATATATACACACACAGCATCCTGTCTACAGTGTATCTGGGTGGTATATATACACACAGCATCCTGTCTACAGTGTATCTGGGTGGTGTATATATACACACACAGCATCCTGTCTACAGTGTATCTGGGTGGTGTATATATACACACACAGCATCCTGTCTACAGTGTATCTGGGTGGTATATACACACACAGCATCCTGTCTACAGTGTATCTGGGTGGTATACACACACACAGCATCCTGTCTACAGTGTATCTGGGTGGTATATATACACACACAGCATCCTGTCTACAGTGTATCTGGGTGGTATATATACACACACAGCATCCTGTCTACAGTGTATCTGGGTGGTATATATACACACACAGCATCCTGTCTACAGTGTATATGGGTGGTATATATACACACAGCATCCTGTCTACAGTGTATATGGGTGGTATTTTCACAGCATCCTGTCTACAGTGTATCTGGGTGGTATATATACACACACAGCATCCTGTCTACAGTGTATCTGGGTGGTATATATACACACACAGCATCCTGTCTACAGTGTATCTGGGTGGTATATATACACACAGTATCCTGTCTACAGTGTATCTGGGTGGTATATACACACAGCATCCTGTCTACAGTGTATCTGGGTGGTATACACACACACAGCATCCTGTCTACAGTGTATCTGGGTGGTATATATACACACACAGTATCCTGTCTACAGTGTATCTGGGTGGTATTTTCACAGCATCCTGTCTACAGTGTATCTGGGTGGTATATATACACACACAGCATCCTGTCTACAGTGTATCTGGGTGGTATATACACACACAGCATCCTGTCTACAGTGTATCTGGGTGGTATTTACACACACACACAGCATCCTGTCTACAGTGTATCTGGGTGGTATATACACACACAGCATCCTGTCTACAGTGTATCTGGGTGGTATATACACACACAGCATCCTGTCTACAGTGTATCTGAGTGGTATATACACACACAGCATCCTGTCTACAGTGTATCTGGGTGGTATATACACACACAGCATCCTGTCTACAGTGTATCTGGGTGGTATATACACACACAGCATCCTGTCTACAGTGTATCTGGGTGGTATATACACACAGCATCCTGTCTACAGTGTATCTGGGTGGTATATATACACACAGCATCCTGTCTACAGTGTATCTGGGTGGTATATACACACACAGCATCCTGTCTACAGTGTATCTGGGTGGTATATATACACACAGCATCCTGTCTACAGTGTATATGGGTGGTATTTTCACAGCATCCTGTCTACAGTGTATCTGGGTGGTATATATACACACACAGCATCCTGTCTACAGTGTATCTGGGTGGTATATACACACACAGCATCCTGTCTACAGTGTATCTGGGTGGTGTATATACACACACAGCATCCTGTCTACAGTGTATCTGGGTGGTGTATATACACACACACCATCCTGTCTACAGTGTATCTGGGTGGTGTATATATACACACACAGCATCCTGTCTACAGTGTATCTGGGTGGTGTATATATACACACACAGCATCCTGTCTACAGTGTATCTGGGTGGTATATACACACACAGCATCCTGTCTACAGTGTATCTGGGTGGTATACACACACACAGCATCCTGTCTACAGTGTATCTGGGTGGTATATATACACACACAGCATCCTGTCTACAGTGTATCTGGGTGGTATATATACACACACAGCATCCTGTCTACAGTGTATCTGGGTGGTATATATACACACACAGCATCCTGTCTACAGTGTATATGGGTGGTATATATACACACAGCATCCTGTCTACAGTGTATATGGGTGGTATTTTCACAGCATCCTGTCTACAGTGTATCTGGGTGGTATATATACACACACAGCATCCTGTCTACATTGTATCTGGGTGGTATATATACACACACAGCATCCTGTCTACAGTGTATCTGGGTGGTATATATACACACAGTATCCTGTCTACAGTGTATCTGGGTGGTATATACACACAGCATCCTGTCTACAGTGTATCTGGGTGGTATACACACACACAGCATCCTGTCTACAGTGTATCTGGGTGGTATATATACACACACAGTATTCTGTCTACAGTGTATCTGGGTGGTGTATATATACACACACAGCATCCTGTCTACAGTGTATCTGGGTGGTATATACACACACAGCATCCTGTCTACAGTGTATCTGGGTGGTATACACACACACAGCATCCTGTCTACAGTGTATCTGGGTGGTATATACACACACAGCATCCTGTCTACAGTGTATCTGGGTGGTATATATACACACACAGCATCCTGTCTACAGTGTATCTGGGTGGTATATATACACACACAGCATGCTGTCTACAGTGTATATGGGTGGTATATATACACACAGCATCCTGTCTACAGTGTATATGGGTGGTATTTTCACAGCATCCTGTCTACAGTGTATCTGGGTGGTATATATACACACACAGCATCCTGTCTACAGTGTATCTGGGTGGTATATACACACACAGCATCCTGTCTACAGTGTATCTGGGTGGTATATATACACACAGTATCCTGTCTACAGTGTATCTGGGTGGTATATACACACAGCATCCTGTCTACAGTGTATCTGGGTGGTATACACACACACAGCATCCTGTCTACAGTGTATCTGGGTGGTATATATACACACACAGTATCCTGTCTACAGTGTATCTGGGTGGTATATACACACACATCATCCTGTCTACAGTGTATCTGGGTGGTATATACACACACATCATCCTGTCTACAGTGTATCTGGGTGGTATATACACACACAGCATCCTGTCTACAGTGTATCTGGGTGGTATATACACACACAGCATCCTGTCTACAGTGTATCTGGGTGGTATATACACACACAGCATCCTGTCTACAGTGTATCTGGGTGGTATATACACACACAGCATCCTGTCTACAGTGTATCTGGGTGGTATATATACACACACAGCATCCTGTCTACAGTGTATCTGGGTGGTATATACACACACAGCATCCTGTCTACAGTGTATCTGGGTGGTATATATACACACACAGCATCCTGTCTACAGTGTATCTGGGTGGTGTATATATACACACACAGCATCCTGTCTACAGTGTATCTGGGTGGTGTATATATACACACACAGCATCCTGTCTACAGTGTATCTGGGTGGTATATATACACACAGCATCCTGTCTACAGTGTATCTGGGTGGTGTATATATACACACACAGCATCCTGTCTACAGTGTATCTGGGTGGTGTATATATACACACACAGCATCCTGTCTACAGTGTATCTGGGTGGTATATACACACACAGCATCCTGTCTACAGTGTATCTGGGTGGTATACACACACACAGCATCCTGTCTACAGTGTATCTGGGTGGTATATATACACACACAGCATCCTGTCTACAGTGTATATGGGTGGTATATATACACACAGCATCCTGTCTACAGTGTATATGGGTGGTATTTTCACAGCATCCTGTCTACAGTGTATCTGGGTGGTATATACACACAGCATCCTGTCTACAGTGTATCTGGGTGGTATATATACACACACAGCATCCTGTCTACAGTGTATCTGGGTGGTATATATACACACAGTATCCTGTCTACAGTGTATCTGGGTGGTATACACACACACAGCATCCTGTCTACAGTGTATCGGTGGTATATATACACACACAGTATCCTGTCTACAGTGTATCTGGGTGGTATTTTCACAGCATCCTGTCTACAGTGTATCTGGGTGGTATATATACACACACAGCATCCTGTCTACAGTGTATCTGGGTGGTATATACACACACAGCATCCTGTCTACAGTGTATCTGGGTGGTATATACTCACACAGCATCCTGTCTACAGTGTATCTGGGTGGTATTTACACACACACACAGCATCCTGTCTACAGTGTATCTGGGTGGTATTTACACACACACACAGCATCCTGTCTACAGTGTATCTGGGTGGTATTTACACACACACACAGCATCCTGTCTACAGTGTATCTGGGTGGTATATACACACACAGCATCCTGTCTACAGTGTATCTGGGTGGTATATACACACACAGCATCCTGTCTACAGTGTATCTGGGTGGTATATACACACACAGCATCCTGTCTACAGTGTATCTGGGTGGTATATACACACACAGCATCCTGTCTACAGTGTATCTGGGTGGTATATACACACACAGCATCCTGTCTACAGTGTATCTGGGTGGTATATATACACACAGCATCCTGTCTACAGTGTATCTGGGTGGTATATATACACACAGCATCCTGTCTACAGTGTATCTGGGTGGTATATACACACACAGCATCCTGTCTACAGTGTATCTGGGTGGTATATATACACACAGCATCCTGTCTACAGTGTATATGGGTGGTATTTTCACAGCATCCTGTCTACAGTGTATCTGGGTGGTATATACACACACAGCATCCTGTCTACAGTGTATCTGGGTGGTATATACACACAGCATCCTGTCTACAGTGTATCTGGGTGGTATATATACACACACAGCATCCTGTCTACAGTGTATCTGGGTGGTATATATACACACACAGCATCCTGTCTACAGTGTATCTGGGTGGTATACACACACACAGCATCCTGTCTACAGTGTATCTGGGTGGTATATATACACACACAGTATCCTGTCTACAGTGTATCTGGGTGGTATTTTCACAGCATCCTGTCTACAGTGTATCTGGGTGGTATATATACACACAGCATCCTGTCTACAGTGTATCTGGGTGGTATATATACACAGCATCCTGTCTACAGTGTATCTGGGTGGTATATATACACAGCATCCTGTCTACAGTGTATCTGGGTGGTATATACACACACAGCATCCTGTTTACAGTGTATCTGGTGGGATACACTGCTTTCAAAGAGTATTCATACCTCTTGACTTATTCCACTTTGTGTTATATTCCGAATTCAAAATGGATTACCCATCTACACCTTGTAGCCCATAATGAGAAAGCGATAACATGTTTTTTTTGTTTTTTTTTACAGAAATATGTCATTTACATAAGTAGTCACACCCCTTTGCTATGACACTCCAAATTTAAGGTGCATCCAATCATCCTTGAGATATCACTACAACTTGATTGGAGTCCAGCTGTGGGCCAATTCACTTGTTTAGACAGGATTTAGAAGGAAACCCAGCTGTTTATATACTTTCTCCACAGTTGACAGTGCATGTCAGAGCAGAAACTATTCCATTAAGATCAAGGAACTGTCCGTAGATCTCCAAGATGAAATGGTGATGAGGAAGGGTATAAAAATATATATATATGTAACTACCCAGACTCTGCCTAGAACTGGCCGTCCAATCAAACTGAGGTACCGAGCAAGAAGGACCTTGGTCAGGGAGGTGACCAACAACCCAACAGTTTAGGGTGTTACTTGAGGACCTAGTAGCTGTGGCCTGTAACTGTTGTACGTTTCGTATTTATTGCTGTTTTGTTTTACATTGTCTTGGTTGTTGTAAAATCAGGGCATCTTTGGAAATGAGACCTCAGTGGGTTTTTCGCTGAATAAATAAAAATACTATTTATGTTTAATGAGATTTCTGTTTTTCATTTTCAATAAATTTGTTAAACTTTCTAAAAACATGTTTTTAAATGTCATTACGGGGTAATTTGTGTAAATTGGTGAGGATTATTTTTTTTTAAATGTAATCCATTTTGAATTCAGTTTGTAACACAACAAAATGTGGAATAGGTCAAGGTGTATGAAGAGTTTCTGAAGCCACTGTACAGTATAGCTGGTGGTTCAGTACGATTGGGCATTTATCATACTGTTTCAGACTCTTATAAGCATCTTACACATAACAAATCATGTTTTTAAAAATCTCTCCAAAAGCTCCAATCCAACCAGGTGTGAGCAATCAGTGCCTGTATTGGCATGGCATCTAGGAACCTCTGTCTGCTAGACCAGTCAGCAGTTTACATGAGATGTCGCCAACAGGGTTTTCTCTGAGTAATGATTAAAAAATTTTTAAAAAAGCCCTGTGCCCCAGACAGAGAAAATATACAGACTACATTCCAAACGGTACCCTATTCCCTATGGAGTGCACTACTTTTGACCAGGGCCCATAGGACTACATAAGGAATGGAGTGCAATTTGGGACGTAACCACAGACTTGTGTGAGAATCATTATCTCCAGTAGTTTTCCACGTCCCGTGTGCCAGAACCGATCCTCTGTCAGACCAGACAATATGATCCAGAGGACCGGCAGCATGTTGGTTCTGCTGTAAAAAGAGAGAACAAAGTCCTCCACTAATCAATCCAGAGATTTAGGAGAGAAATCAGTTATTTATACAACGTCCTTCCTCATGCCTCCAGGTCAAAGAAAGAAGACTCAAGACAGACATTTGAGATTATGCAGCAAAGAAAAACAACACAAATATTACAATAGAACCAGGAAAATGTTGTGTTCAGCAGTTCAGCAACCCTACTACTGACTGGGTTGAATTTGCATTGCTTTTATCCTCCTGCAGTCCATCCAACACTAGCGACTAGAATTCATTTTGTAAAGTTAGTGTGGGAGAGGTGGAAAATGTATCGTTAACGATCAATAATGACAAACCTCCTGGCGTTGACAACTTAGATGGAAAGCTACTGAAGATGGTAGCTGACTCTATAGCCACTCCTATCTATCATATCTTTAATCTGAGCCTAGAGGAAAGTCTTTGTCCTCAGGCCTGGAGGGAAGCCAGTCATTCCGCTACCCAAGAGTGGTAAAGCCGGCCTTTACTGGTTCTAACAGCAGACCTATCAGCTTGCTGCCAGCTCTTAGCAAACTGTTGGAAAAAATGGTGTTTGACCAAATACAATGCTATTCCTCTGCAAACAAATTAACAACAGACTTTCAGCTTGCTTATAGAGAAGGGCACTCAACATGTACTGCACTGACACAAATGACTGATGATTGGTTGAAAGAAATTGCTAATATGAAGATTGTGGGAGCTGTACTGTTAGATTTCAGTGCAGCCTCTGATTATTATTGACCTTAACCTGTTGTTGAGAAAACTTAAGTGCTATGGCTTTTCAACCTCTGCCATATCGTGGATTCAGAGCGATCTATCTAATAGAACTCAGAGGGTTTTCTTTAATGAAAAGCTTCTCTTATGTCAAACAGTGTAAAGTGTGGTGTACCGCAGGGCAGCTCTCTAGGCCCTCTACTCTTTTCTATTTTTACCAATGACCTGCCGCTGGCATTAAACAAAGCATGTGTGTCCATGTATGCTGATGATTCAACCAAATACGCATCAGCAACCACAGCTAATGAAGTCAAAGAGTTGCAGTCTGTTTTGGAATGGGTGGCCAGTAATAAACTAGTCCTGAACATCTAAAACTAAGAGCATTGTATTTGGTACAAATCATTCCCTAAGTTCTAGACCTCAGCTGAATCCGGTAATGAATGGTGTGACTGTTGAACAAGTTGAGGAGACTAAAATTGTTTGCATAGTCAACTTACACACAGCTCTGACACACACACTTATCCCACCAGACATGCCACCAGGGGTCTTTTCATAGTCCCCAAATCCAGAACAAATTCAAGAAAATGTACACTATTATATAGAAACCTTATTGCATGGAACTCCCATCTCATATTGCTCAAATAAACAACAAACCTGGTTTCAGAAAACTGATAAAGCAACGCCTCTCGGCACAACACCTCTCTCCTATTTGACCTAGATAGTTTGTATGTATTGATATGTAGGCTATTTGTGCCTTTTTAAAAATATATCTAGTTCTGTCCTTGAGCTGTTCTTGTCTATTGATGTTCTGTAGTATGTCATTCTGTATTATGTTTCATGTTTTGTGTGGATCCCCAGGAAGACTAGCTGCTGCTTTAGTAACAGCTAATGGGGATTCTAATAAAATACCAAATGACTGACTTTATCCTCCTGCAGTCCATCCAGAACTAGAGATTAGAACTAGAATGACTGACACTCAAATCCACTTTCATGTGTTTTACTAAAGTGGAGCAGGAGACTGCTCTGAGCTTCAGTAAAGTACCCCATTAAAATAAATCAAAATCAGGTAAACACTAATACTGCACGTCATGACATAAACCTAGCTACAGCGTGACATAGACCTAGCTACAGCGTGACATAGACCTAGCTACAGCGTGACATAGACCTAGCTACAGCGCGACATAGACCTAGCTACAGCGCGACATAGACCTAGCTACAGCGCGACATAGACCTAGCTACAGCGCGACATAGACCTTAGCTACAGCGCGACATAGACCTAGCTACAGCGCGACATAGACCTAGCTACAGCGCGACATAGACCTAGCTACAGCGCGACATAGACCTTAGCTACAGCGCGACATAGATCTTAGCTACAGCGTGACATAGACCTTAGCTACAGCGTGACATAGACCTTAGCTACAGCGTGACATAGACCTTAGCTACAGCGTGACATAGACCTTAGCTACAGCGTGACATAGACCTTAGCTACAGCGTGACATAGACCTAGCTATAGCATGACATAGACCTAGCTATAGCATGACATAGACCTAGCTATAGCATGACATAGACCTAGCTATAGCACCACTGTGGGTGTGGATGCAAACTGCAACAATTTCTGTCTGGATAGAAATCACATGGACTGTTGTCTCGACTGAACCATATGGACAGGGAAACGTTATGTGTAAGGCGCATTACTACACATTACTGTGTAGGGTGCTGTCTTTCGGATGGGACGTTAAACGGGTGTCCTGACTCTCTGTGGTCACTAAAGATCCCATGGTGCTTATCGTAAGAGTAGGGGTGTTAACCCTGGTGTCCTGGCTAAATTCCCAATCTGACCCTCATACCATCACGGCCACCTAATCATCCCCAGCTTCCAATTGGCTCATTTATCCCTCCTCCTCTCCCCTGTAACTGTTCTCCAGGTCGTTGCTGTAAATGAGAACGTGTTCTCAGTCAACTTACCTGGTAAAATAACAGATAAATAAATACAAAAATAAATCAAATAAAAATTGGGTTTATATAAATCCTTTCCATTATATACAACTACTACAACCTCGCAGATTAGCTAAATGTTGGCTCCATAAAATGGGAACGTGTTGAACCTTGTAAGCGTGATGATTTATGGGAGTAAAGAACAGTGAAAATGAGAAATGTACACCCCAAAATGAAAATGCTTCTACATTGTTCATTAACTAAAAATGGCGACCAACACACCCTTGGTTGTTTGTAGAAACAGAAAACATTTGATGCCGTTTCTGTTAGGAAGAATTATAACTGTTGATATATTCACTCAAGGCTTTCAAGAACACAGACCATCTGTCTATAAATGTAATACACGTCAAGGAGAATCGATTCAGCAATAAAAATAAAAAAATGGATTCAATCTACGGCTACTTTTCCACTACTGGGCAAATAAAGACTAGAGAGAGATGATGCCAAGACTCTGGTCAAGCCAAACACAAAGACCAGTCCCTAATGGCATTCTATTCCCTACATAGTGCACTACTTTTGACCAGAGCCCCTTCATCATATTTCCTACATGGAGCTCTGGTCAAAAGTAGGGCACTATGTAGGGAATAGAATGCCATTAGGGAACACCAGATTGGTCTTCAAACAGCCTGTAGCTGTCTATAACCAGAGTAAGGTACTACAAAACAGGATCAATGAGTTGACCAGTTAATTTACCTAAATATTCTGAATGAACTTTATTTTTTTATTTTATTTTTTTAAACATAAGCCTGAAATGGGCATGGTTTAAATGACTCAACAACCAAAAATACATATCTAAGCTTTCTAAATAAAACAAGAAAACACAGTTATTTCTGGTTGTTAATCAAAGTTAGCAGGCTAATTAATTGATCCTTCGGAGTATACCCTTCTGGGCAGTGGGCCTACTGTCCAGAACCGAACCCTCTGACCCGGTTTCAATGTTACCGTCTGGGCAGTGGGCCTACTGGCCAGAACCAAACCCTCTGACCCGGTTTCAATGTTACCCTTCTGGGCAGTGGGCCTACTGTCCAGAACCAAACCCTCTGACCCGGTTTCAATGTTACCGTCTGGGCAGTGGGCCTACTGGCCAGAACCAAACCCTCTGACCCGGTTTCAATGTTACCCTTCTGGGCAGTGGGCCTACTGTCCAGAACCAAACCCTCTGACCCGGTTTCAATGTTACCGTCTGGGCAGTGGGCCTACTGGCCAGAACCAAACCCTCTGACCCGGTTTCAATGTTACCCTCTGGGCAGTGGGCCTACTGGCCAGAACCAAACCCTCTGACCCGGTTTCAATGTTACCCTCTGGGCAGTGGGCCTACTGGCCAGAACCAAACCCTCTGACCCTGTTTCAATGTTGCCCTCTGGGCAGTGGGCATACTGTCCAGAACCAAACCCTCTGACCCGGTTTCAATGTTGCCCTCTGGGCAGTGGGCCTACTGGCCAGAACCAAACCCTCTGACCCGGTTTCAATGTTGCCTTCTGGGCAGTGGGCCTACTGGCCAGAACCAAACCCTCTGACCCGGTTTCAATGTTGCCCTTCTGGGCAGTGGGCCTACTGGCCAGAACCAAACCCTCTGACCCGGTTTCAATGTTGCCCTTCTGGGCAGTGGGCCTACTGGCCAGAACCAAACCCTCTGACCCAGTTTCAATGTTGCCTTCTGGGCAGTGGGCCTACTGTCCAGAACCAAACCCTCTGACCCGGTTTCAATGTTATGTTCAAACAAGCGTTTAGCAGAGTCCTAAGCAAACGCGCGTTTAGCAGAGTCCTAAACAAACGAGCGTTTAGTAGAGTCCTAAACAAACGCGCGTTTAGCAGAGTCCTAAACAAACACGCGTTTAGCAGAGTCCTAAACGAGCGTTTAGTAGAGTCTTAAACAAACGCACTTTTAGTAGAGTCCTAAACAAACGAGCGTTTAGTAGAGTCCTAAGCAAACGCGCGTTTAGTAGAGTCCTAAACAAACGAGCGTTTAGCAGAGTCCTAAACAAACGAGCGTTTAGCAGAGTCCTAAACAAACGCGCGTTTAGCAGAGTCCTAAACAACCGCGCGTTTAGCAGAGTCCTAAACAAACGCGCGTTTAGCAGAGTCCTAAACAAACGCGCTTTAGTAGAGTCCTAAACAAACGCGCTTTAGTAGAGTCCTAAGATGAGCTAAACAACCACAACTCGTGACTGGGTTTCACGTTTTCCATTTACAAATGACTTGCACCGATAAGTAGTTAGGCCTACAGTGTGTCTTTATACCCTGACAGTAAAGATATTGATCGCTATTGATCGAGTGCGAGTATTACAACAGTAATAAAACTGTCAAAACAAAATTTAAAAAACGGGGACGTGTTAGAATACATTTTTCAATATCACGGCCTTACCCAGACACAAATTTACTGAAGTCCTTAAACTCAGTGCTGTCCATGACGATGTTGAGGTCAGTGATCGTCCTCACCAGGGTAGCATCCTCCTATGAGAAGGTCAAAGACGTCAGTTAGCTTTAAACAGTATCAATTACAGCCAATCATAATAAAATGATATGATATACTGATCTGATACTTATTCAACAAAAGCATAACCAGCAGTATTAGACCAGTTGTCTATTGGTTTGGTCTAAAAGCATCTATAACCAGCCGTATTAGACAGTTGTCCGTTGGTTTGGTCTAAAAGCATCTATAACCAGCAGTATTAGACAGTTGTCCATTGGTTTGGTCTAAAAGCATCTATAACCAGCAGTATTAGACAGTTGTCCATTGGTTTGGTCTTAAAGCATCTATAACCAGCAGTATTAGACAGTTGTCCATTGGTTTGGTCTAAAAGCATCTACAACCAGCAGTATTAGACAGTTGTCTATTGGAAATCTAAAATTGTACTTTATACTACTTGCTTTCCATTAAACAAAATGTTCTAGAATCCCTAAACTGAAGGGGTGATATGTCTGTTTCCTGTGTTGACTACATGCCCTCGCTTCAGTCTGCCATAAATATAGATCTACACTGGCCCCTTGTGTTGATGACCGCAGATAACAGGTTCATCCATTTCAACCCTTGAAGATATATAGGTCCTACTTACTACAGGCAACTTCTGGACAATATTTCTGTAAATTAAAAATGGCCAAACCAGCAAATATCCACCTTTTCGAGCTCAAAGACGATGGCCAAAGCTTTGCCATGACGTAGCACAATGATTTAAGTCAACAGATCATCGTTTCAGTGAAAGTATGATACATTCGGGCTTGACGTGACAAATCCGAACTGCTCACTTCGTGCAAATCTCTGTGAATGCAGTGTCTTTCCTTATGATATGACGTACAAATTGTTATCAACCTACATTTCGTTTCAGGGCTGGGTATATGAATGTTACCATCCACCAGCATGGCATTGTTTATTAAATCAGAAACAGGTTGCAAAGCTCTACCTCTTGGTGACTGAGATGAGCCAAACAGCCTTGTGCTCCTGAGGCTGGGAGCTAATTCCAATACTGGGTAACTTTATAAACTGGTTTAACAGTGTTGAGGTCCTGAGCAGGTTTTCATCAAGGATCTCGCTGTACTTTGCTCCGTTCATCTTTCCCCTCGATCCCGACTAGTCTTCCAGTCCCTGCCACTGAAAAACATCCCCACAGTATGATGCTGCCACCACCATGCTTCACCGTAGGGATGGTGCCAGGTTTCCTCAAGACATGACACTTGGCACTCAGGCCAAAGAGTTCAATCTTGGTTTCATCAGGCCAGAGAATCTTGTTTCTCATGGTCTGAGAGTCCTTTAGGTGCCTTTTGGCAAACTCCAAGAGGGCTGTCATGTGCCTTTTACTGAGGAGCGGCTTCCACCTGGACACTCAACCATAAAGGCTTGATTGATGGAGCGCTGCAGAGATGGTTGTCCTTTTGGAAGGTTCTCCAATCTACACAGAAGAACTCTGGAGCTCTGTCAGTGACCATCGGGTTCTTGGTCACTTCCCTGACCAAGGCCCTTCTTCCCCGATTGCTGTTTGGCCGGGCGGCCAGCTTTAGGAAGAGTCTTGGTGGTCCCAAACTTCTTCAATTTAAGAATGATGGAGGCCACTGTGTTCTTGGGGACCTTCAATGCTGCAGAAATATTTTTTGGTACCCTTCACCAGATCTGTGCCTCGACACAATCCTGTCTCTGAGCTCTAGGGACAATTCCTTCGACCTCATGGCCTGGTTTTTGCTCTGACATGTACTGTCAACTGTGGGACCTTATATAGACAGGTGTGTGCCTTTCCAAATCATGTCAAATCAATTGAATTTACCACAGGTGGACTCCAATCAAGTTGTAGAAACATCTCCAGGATGATCAATGGAAACAGGATGCACCTGAGCTCAATTTCGAGTCTCATAGCAAAGGGTCTGAATACTTATGTAAATACGGTATGTTTTTTCATGTATTTTTTTTTTATTTGCTAAAACTTTCTAAAAACCTGTTTTGGCTTTGTCATTATGGGGTATTGTGATGTCATTATGGGGTATTGTGATGTCATTATGGGGTATTGTGATGTCATTATGGGGTATTGTGTGTAGATTGATGAGGAATCTATTTTAGAATACGGCTGTAACGTAACAAAATGTGGAAAAACTCAAGGGGTCTGAATACTTTCTGAAGGCATTTTATAAAATGATATAATTGTGTGATACGTATTTTTGCAAACCCAGTCCCCCCAAGATGAATGGTCTTGACCACAGAAGTTTTGCTTCACTACACGCTCCACCACTTTGATTTGTGTAAGGTTAGTGTCTATCCAGATAATGAAAAGGCAGCTCACAAAAGAAAATTCAAGGAACTTAGTTATATGTTATTTGTGGCGTGCATGATCACGAGCAGTCATTGTAGCCTATCATTTCACTTCCCCCGTGAGAACCACGACCACAGGCTGACTTGGCTCAGCTGTACCGCAGCCAAGACCTGCCAGCAGCCTACCTACCAAAAGGTAGGTAGGCTGCTTTCAATAGTTATCCATATTACCAGAGCATCATCTTATTCTAACTATTTCTATGGCGGATTCACGGCCCGCTATTTATGGAAGATGACAAAGCTTTGGAGATAACCATAGATGGTTAAGTCAAAGATACACAAAAGTATGTGGACACCCCTTCAAAATTTGTGGATTTGGCTATTTCAGCCACACCCGTCGCTGACAGGTGTATAAAATTGAGCACACAGCCATACAATCTCCATAGACAAACATTGGCAGTATAACGGCCCGTACTGAAGAGCTCAGTGACTTTCAACATGGCACCGTCATAGGATGCCACCTTTCCAACAAGTCAGTTCGTCAAATTTCTGCCCTGCTAGAGCTGGCTCGGTCAACTGTAAGTGTTGTTATTGTGAAGTGGAAACTTCTAGGAGCAACAACGGCTCAGCCGTGAAGTGGTAGGCACCACAAAGTCACAAAATGGGACCGCTAAAGCGCATAAAGCGTAAAAATTGTCTGTCCTCATTTGCAACACTCACTACCGAGTTCCAGACTGCCTCTGGAAGCAACGTCAGCACAAGAACTGCTCGTTGGGAGCTTCATGAAATGGGTTTCCATGGCAGAGCAGCCTCACACAAGCCTTAGATCACCATGTGTAATGCCAAGCGTCGGCTGGAGTTGTGTAAAGCTCGCCTTCATTGGACTCTGGAGCAGTGGAAACGCGTTCTCTGGAGTGATGAATCACGCTTCACCATTTGGCAGTCCGACAGACGAATCTGGGTTTGGCGGATGCCAGGAGAACGCTACCTGCCCCAATGCATAGTGCCAACTGTAAAGTTTGGTGGAAGAAGAATAATTGAATAATGTTTTTCATGGGTTCAGGCCCCTTAGTTCCAATAAAGGGAAATCTTAACACGACAACATACAATGACTTTCCAGACAATTCTGTGCTCCCAAATTTGTGGCAACAGTTTGGGGAAGGGCCTTTCCTGTTTCAGCATGACAATGCCCCCGTGCACAAAACGAGGTCCATACAGAAATGGTTTGTCGAGATCCGTGTGGAACAACTTGACTGGCCTGCACAAAGCCCTGACCTGAACCCATCGTCAGTTAAACTGCAGTTCCGAAGCAGAACTGTAGGAGCAGTCGAAGCTGTTATTTTAGACCGGAACCCTGGCCCTAAACGTACATTTCCTCTCTAGGACAGGAAATGACTGGGACCTCTTCTGGCTCAATAGCACCCCCCAGAGGCAATAGTTCAGAATAGCCTTAACAGACATTCTTCTCACCTGAACATCAGTGAGCTCAAACTCCACTTGGAAGTCTAAGAAGGAGCAGCGGCCCGTCAGCCTGTGTTGTTGCACCATCTTCTTGTCGCCTTAGAAGAGGGCAGAGGAAAAACATGAGATTATACCAAAGATATGCCCAAACTTTAGCTCTTAAATCTATTCATCCTTCTTCAATTGCTCGCATCCTCGCTCCTCACCTCCTTGGCTCCTTCTCAAAACAGATTGGAGAAAAGTCTGAGAGCTTTGGACCTTCTCTTCCAATACAGTTGAAGGAGGTGAGGCAAGGAGATGCAAGGAGATGAGGAATTGTGGAAAGACCTAGCCCAACCCCTAGACCTAGCCCTACCCCTAGTCGTAGACATACCCCTACCCCTAGACCTACCCCTAGACCTAGTCCTACCCCTAGTCATAGACCTAGTCCTACCCCTACCCGTAGTACTAGACCTAGTCAAAGGAGTAGTTATAAAGAATGACAGTTACTTTTCTCCACAGTCTTCACACAGCAGTTGGCAAGAACGATTCCGTTTATCTTGGTCTGTCTGATGAGATCTTCCTCCATCTCCATTATCTCAGTCTTCAGGTGAGCTGTGATGTCTCTCTGACTCTTCCCAGTCTCCTTCTCCTGATGTCCTGTCATGGCCAACCTGTGTGTTGGGGGAAACAACAACAACAACATCATCATCATCACCACCATAGATGAATCAACTGGTCCTGTGTGGCTCAGTTGGTAGAGCATGGTGCATGCAATGCCAGCATTGTGGGTTCGATTCCCATGGGGGGATTACGGAGTTACAATTCATATAAGGAAATCAGTCAATTGAAATTAATTAATTAGGCCCTAATCTATGGATTTCACATGACTGGGAATACAGATATGCATCTGTTGGTCACAGATACCTTAAAACAAAAAAGTAGGGGCGTGGATCAGAAAACCAGTCAGTATCTGATGTGACCACCATTTTGCCTCATGCAGCGCGACACATCTCCTTCACATAGAGTTGTTCAGGCTGTTGATTGTCGCCTGTGGAATGGTGTCCCACTCCTCTATAAATGGCTGTACAAAGTTGCTGGATATTGGCGGGAACTGGAACACGCTGTCGTACATGTCGATCCAGAGCATCCCAAACATGCTCAATGAGTGACATGTCTGGTGAGTATGCAAGCCATGGAAGAACTGGGACATTTTCAGCTTCCAGAAATTGTATCTCTGTGCATTCAAGTTGCCATTGATAAAATGCAATTGTGTTCGTTGTCCATAGCTTATGCCATACATGTGGTCTGCGGTTGTGAGGCCAGTTGGACATACTGCCAAATTCTCTGAGGCGGCTTATGGTAGAGAAATTAACATTCAAATTCTCTGGCAACAGCTCTGGTGGATATTCCTGCAGTCAGCATGCCAATTCCACACTCCCTCTAATCTTGAGACATCTGTGGCATTGTGTTGTGTGACAAAACTGCACATTTTAGAGAGTGTCCTTTTATTACACGGGGTGGACCTGTGTAATGATCATGCTGTTTAAAAATCAGCTTCTTGATATGCCACACCAGCTCATGAAACCAACACTTTATATGTTGCGTTTATATTTTTGTTCAGTTTAGTAAATCGGTTTAGTACATACACATTGGCGGCACTTCCCGTAGCAGTACGATTGGCCGATTTGAGGCCAAATATATTCAACATGTCAGAAAATTAAAAATGGGGGAAACCATAAGTGTTTGTAGAGTTCCCAGGAGGCTGTGAAAGCCATCAATCACACGCTGGTCGGAACTAGAAAACGTGTTCATTTCCAACATGCTCAGGGTGTTTTCACATATAGCCCTCTTTAAAAAGGGCTTTTAGGATTTCTGCATAGCACTTTGTGACATTGGCTGATGTAAATAAATGTGATTGATTGAAAGTGAACTATGTGGTAAACAGAGCAAAATTATTCTCTTTTTGTATTCCCACTGCCCCCGACTTTGAATGAGGAACTCATCTCTTTTGACGGTTCACTTCACCTATTTTGTGGTCCGAGTCCTCTTTGTATTCACATTGCTGTGTTCAGAAAGGAAACAAGATCTTTTCCCAACATTCACTCAATGCACTCTGGGTTTTTTCCAAAGTGCAAGACAAGCCTTTCCATCAGCACATGTTATCAGACAGCTACATATTCCTACTTACGTTTTTGGAAGACCACAATAATTGTAATCAGAAGATACTATTAACATGTAAATATTATTGGTAACAGAACAAAGAGCAGAAGAATAACTGCAGATGAAATAACGCTGTAATTGAAAAATGAACACCTAAATGTAGACTACGTCCCTCTTTAAGAGCTAGTTGATTTTGTACCCTTGTGATTCTCACCAAATATATTGTTGTTTTCTTCACAGTATTTAAATAAGCCCAGAATAATCAGCTGATGAAGTTCTCTCAGCCTGTAGTTCAACATCGTGCAAACAAATCATCTGAACGTTGTGTCACTGCCAAACTCCACACACTTTGGAATTTATGTGCATCCTTAACAATCGCTAATCACCTGCACAGCATAACCTCTCTATTGTGGCACCAATGAGACGAGGGGTTATAACAGTATTCTAGTGTGAGGGGTTATAACAGTATTCTAGTGTGAGGGGTTATAACAGTATTCTAGCGTGAGGGGTTATAACAGTAGTCTAGCGTGAGGGGTTATAACAGTAGTCTAGCGTGAGGGGTTATAACAGTAGTCTAGCGTGAGGGGTTATAACAGTAGTCTAGCGTGAGGGGTTATAACAGTAGTCTAGCGTGAGGGGTTATAACAGTAGTCTAGCGTGAGGGGTTATAACAGTAGTCTAGCGTGAGGGGTTATAACAGTAGTCTAGCGTGAGGGGTTATAACAGTAGTCTAGCGTGAGGGGTTATAACAGTAGTCTAGCGTGAGGGGTTATAACAGTAGTCTAGCGTGAGGGGTTATAACAGTAGTCTAGCGTGAGGGGTTATAACAGTAGTCTAGCGTGAGGGGTTATAACAGTAGTCGAGCGTGAGGGGTTATAACAGTAGTCTAGCGTGAGGGGTTGTAACAGTAGTCTAGCGTGAGGGGTTATAACAGTAGTCTAGCGTGAGGGGTTATAACAGTAGTCTAGCGTGAGGGGTTATAACAGTAGTCTAGCGTGAGGGGTTATAACAGTAGTCTAGCGTGAGGGGTTATAACAGTAGTCTAGCGTGAGGGGTTATAACAGTAGTCTAGCGTGAGGGGTTATAACAGTAGTCTAGTGTGAGGGGTTATAACAGTAGTCTAGCGTGAGGGGTTATAACAGTAGTCTAGCGTGAGGGGTTATAACAGTAGTCTAGTGTGAGGGGTTATAACAGTAGTGAACCTGGGGAGCTTTGTGTTCACATTGAGTTAAAAAGGGAACCGGATCGAGGAATTGAAGCGAACCACCTGTCGAGATGGTCTCAGTTTGGTTCCCTTCAGGGGCCTGAGTTCCCATAACCCCTCACACTAGACAGGGGCCTGAGTTCCCATAACCCCTCACACTAGACAGGGGCCTGAGTTCCCATAACCCCTCACACTAGACAAGTTGTTTTGTATTCGTTTTTTTTTTTTTTAAATCAGCAAACGCCACCG
This sequence comes from Salmo trutta, assembly GCF_901001165.1. Taxonomy (NCBI): domain Eukaryota; kingdom Metazoa; phylum Chordata; class Actinopteri; order Salmoniformes; family Salmonidae; genus Salmo; species Salmo trutta. The sequence goes on along the minus strand of NC_042972.1, from coordinate 3,205,982 downwards.
AGTTCACCCTAACTGGTTATAGTTCAACACGTGCCGCGTTCAACGAATCAGCAAATCAGAAACGTTTCCTAGTTCCGACTAGCATATGAACACAGCATGACACTTTACCGGCTGCAGAGCTTCGTTTCACTACGGAGTCGCTTCGATTTGGAGAAACGGGCTTGGAGCTCATAGGACTCGTGGATCGGGGTAAAAACATGTAGCTAATGTCCGCCCAGCATCATTTTCTATTTTTACTAATGACCTGCCACTGGCGTTAAACAAAGCATGTGTGCCCATGTATGCTGATGATTCAACCAAATATGCATCAGCAACCACAGCCAATGAAGTCACTGAAACCCTTAACAAGGAGTTGCAGTCTGTTTTAGAATGGGTGGCCAGTAATAAACTGGTCCTGAACATCTCTAAAACTAAGAGCATTGTATTTGGTACAAATCATTCCCTAAGTTCTAGACCTCAGCTGAATCTGGTAATGAATGGTGTGGCTGTTAAACAAGTTGAGGAGACTAAATTACTTGGTGTTACCTTGGATTGTAAGCTGTCATGTTTAAAACATATAGATTCAATGGTTGTAATGATGGGGAGAGGTCTGTCCGTAATAAAGAGATGCTCTGCTTTTGACTCCAAAAAGCAAGTCCTGCAGGCTCTAGTTTTGTCTAATCTTGATTGTGGTCCAGTCGTGTGGTCCAGTGCTGCAAGGAAAGACCTAGTTAAGCTGCAGCTGGCCCAGAACAGAGAGGCATGTTTTGCTCTTCATTGTAATCAGTGGGCTGATATTAATACTATGCTGCCAGTCTCTCTTGGCTAAGAGTTGAGGAGACACTGACTGCATCACTTCTTCTTTTTATAAGGAACATTAATGTGTTGGAAATCCCAAATTGTTTGCATAGTCAACTTACACACAGCTCTGACACACACACTTACCCCATCAGACATGCCGCCAGGGGTCTTTTCATAGTCCCCAAATCCAGAACAAATTCAAGAAAGCGTTCAGTATTATATAGAGCCCTTATTGCATGGAAATTCCTTCCATCTCATATTGCTCAAATAAACAGCAAACCTGGTTTCAGAAACAGATAAAGCAACGCCTCACAGCACAACACCTCTCTCCTATTGGACCTGCTTGTTGTGTGTATGAACTGACATGTATGTGGAACTGATAGATGCGTGCGTGCGCGCGCACGCACGCGCGCACGCACACACACACACACACACACGTTAATGTTTTTAAAATGTATGTAAATTGTATTTTGTCTGCGATGTCTTTTTTCATTGTGTGTCAGACCCCAGTAAGACAAGCTGTCGGGGATTCTAATAAATAAAATTATTATTAAATTAAATCTGCGTTTCACATTTTGTTTTTTTGCCGTAGCACAGTACACATTCAGATAAATCAACTCATTATGAAACTTCAATCAATTGAATAAACTACGGCAAAAACAAAAACGTCCCCCGGACCAGTGGTGTAAAGTACTTCAGTAAAAAAATACTTGAAAGTACTACTTAAGTAGTTTTTTGGAGTATCTGTACTTTACTATTTTTATTTTTGACAACTTTTCTTCAATACATTCCTAAAGAAAGAAAATAATGTACATTTTACTCCATACATTTTCCCTGACACCCAAAGTACTCGTTACATTTTGAATGTTTAGCAGGACACGGAAATGGTACAATATACATGCTTATCAAGAGAACATCCCTGGTCCTCCCTACTGCCTCTGATCTGGAGGACTCACTAAACAGAGAACATCCCTGGTCATCCCTACTGCCTCTGATCTGGAGGACTCACTAAACAGAGAACATCCCTGGTCATCCCTACTGCCTCTGATCTGGAGGACTCACTAAACAGAGAACATCCCTGGTCATCCCTACTGCCTCTGACCTGGAGGACTCACTAAACAGAGAACATCCCTGTTCGTCCCTACTGCCTCTGATCTGGAGGACTCACTAAACAGAGAACATCCCTGTTCGTCCCTACTGCCTCTGATCTGGAGGACTCACTAAACAGAGAACATCCCTGGTCATCCCTACTGCCTCTGATCTGGAGGACTCGCTAAACAGAGAACATCCCTGGTCATCCCTACTGCCTCTGATCTGGAGGACTCACTAAACAGAGAACATCCCTGGTCATCCCTACTGCCTCTGATCTGGAGGACTCACTAAACAGAGAACATCCCTGGTCATCCCTACTGCCTCTGATCTGGAGGACTCACTAAACAGAGAACGTCCCTGTTCGTCCCTACTGCCTCTGATCTGGAGGACTCATTAAACAGAGAACATCCCTGGTCATCCCTACTGTCTCTGATCTGGAGGACTCACTAAACAGAGAACATCCCTGGTCATCACTATTGCCTCTGATCTGGAGGACTCACTAAACAGAGAACATCCCTGGTCATCACTATTGCCTCTGATCTGGAGGACTCACTAAACAGAGAACATCCCTGGTCATCACTACTGCCTCTGATCTCACTAAACACAAATGCATCTTTTGTAAATAATGTCTGAGTGTTAGAGTGTGGCCCCTGGCTATGCGTACATTTTTAAAACAAGAAAATGGTGCCATCTGCTTTGCTTAATAAGGAATTTTAAATGACGTATACTTTTACACTTACTATAAGTATATTTTAGCAATTACATTTACTTTTGATACTTAAGTATATTTAAAAACCCAAATACTTTTATTGAAGTCGTATATTACTGTGTGACTTTTACTCGAGTAATTTTCTATTAAAAGTTATCTTTTACTTGTACTCAGGTATACCAACTGTGTACTTTTTCCACCACTGTCCCGGACCGAGTTGGAGTATTTCTGTCCTAATGTCAACTCACAGAGCATGTTGCATGTGTCCTCCTGCAAGCTTCAGAACCATCTCTCGTTCATTCTCGTCCTGTTGGCTTTGCAGTGCTGCAATCTCCTCTCGGACTGCTTTGATTTGAGCCTCGTAAACATTTTCCAGATTCTTCTTCATTCTGCAAAGAAATCAAAAGGGCTTAGAGAGTGGTGACTTCTTGCAAAAGCAAACAAGAGAGTTAGCTTGTTATTCTCAATAAATATCCGTCATGTAGCTAATTATCACACGTATCTAATCAATGATAAACGAACTAGCGAACTGAACACAGCTAGCTCATCTATATTCTCAGATTTAAGACAAAGTGGATCTAATTTACCTGCCAGACTCCTGTGAAATCCACGTGGAATAAAGTCTTGTGTTCAAAAATAAACCTTTCGCGCTGTTTCTGTCTTCCGGAATAATGTAGTGTGACGGATAAATGAACGGAGGCACATTACAGCTCAGAAAATCATAACGTTTTGTCAACTCAACAAACATTAGTAATACCAAGATAACGAAGTTAAATGATGTGATACTTGTGTGATAACGATTTTTGTAGTTATTTTTTAGAAAGCCAACGTCCCCGACATTACAACCCCCAGAGTCCCGACGACACAACCCGGAACCATTAAACCCCGGAACTAAAACACACGTGTTCACAAAATGTAGACGGAATCTTCTCGTGTACCACCGATCTGGGATGCGTGTGAATTTCCAACGCCGAGGTAAACACTTTTATGATTATATGTTCATTTCGGATCGATTAACACATTTAATCTGTTACTTTACAAACACTTGGATTTCTGCCTGAATGTGTTCAACTTGTCCAGTTAGAAAGGTGTTTATGTCAACGCGGACTGTTGTTTGTGGTGTTGATATAAAACGGATTAAAGTTCACCGTAAAGGAAGTTTCTGAACTAAACGGCGTGGAGCCGATACCATGCTTTCTGGAATCTAACTCCACATTACATAGTTATGCCCAAGGTCAATACTTGAACAATATATATTAAAATGCTCACCTTGTAACTATTTGTCTTCTGTAGTTGCTTGTTAATCAAATACGACCAACCGACTGTTTCCTTGGTGAGATTCAATCGGTGGTTGTATTTTATTAATAAACGTTTGAGAAAGTATGGATTTCAACAAAACAAAATAAAAAGCCACACAGCTACAGAGGACAGACATATGTGGGAGTTTAGTCATTTTATATTTTACGTGTTGACCTTGGGCACATTAATGTAGTCGGATCTACAGTCCACAAAGTCTGGTCTCGGCTCCACGCCGTTTAGTTTGATGATGAACTAAACCAACTTTAAGATAGTTGGGTTTAGTCCGCTTGAGTTGATGGTGCAATCGGTCCTGCACCTATCTTCAGCCATGCAGGACTATACTTAGTTAATCTGGCTGATAAATTGTACCTTTTTTGTTCTCTTTGTCAGATCTGTCAACCTGAGGAATTGGTCACCATGAAACGTCTATATATCGGTGGCCTGAGCCACACCATCACTCAAAAGGATCTGAAAGACAGATTTGGTAAATTTGGTGATGTTCAAGATGTGGAACTTAGGACCAGGAGAGATGATGAAGGTATGTAGACAACCTCTTTTACGATCAGATCAGTGATTATCATATCCCTGTTTAGCCCAATTATTAAACCTTTTTCATTAATTAATGAAATTAGTCTAATGGAAATCTATAGCAACAACTTTGTAGTTATGCCACGACCCCGTGGCAGTGCCTGTTTTAGCAGCATGTACCCCGCGGTGGAAGGTATCCATAATCGATAAGACTGTTCTGATGGAAAGGTCACTTTCATCTCCGATCGGTACCCAAGAAAGTAAAATATCCAATTGTTTGATGCTACCACCGCCCTCCAAATCATACACGGTGCTCAGGCTTCGTTCTACTGCTGCATGTTGCCCAAATGCCAGGCTGATTAGCTAGACAAACAGGTGTGAAACGCAGACAGACAGGTGGGAAACGCAGACAGACAGGTGGGAAACGCAGACAGACAGGTGGGAAACGCAGACAGACAGGTGGGAAACGCAGACAGACAGGTGGGAAACGCAGACAGACAGGTGGGAAACGCAGACAGACAGACAGGTGGGAAACGCAGACAGACAGACAGGTGGGAAACGCAGACAGACAGACAGGTGGGAAACGCAGACAGACAGACAGGTGTGAAACGCAGACAGACAGACAGGTGTGCGCGATACGCTTCGACACAACGTGGAATCCATGTTTGGTTTGGACTTAGAAAGGGGGTGGTAGCAGCATCCAAATCATTTGATTTCATTCTTTCTTGGGCTCTGCAATGCAAACTATGCCCTTTTTCATCAGAACCAATTACGGATTCCAATGCGGGAAAACGAGCTTCTGAAATGGGAATTTGGCCGAGTACCAATCTCACCCACTTCTATGTAATACCCTGAAACGGAACATTACTGTTTAAGTAACTGCACGCACTGTTATAACTGTATACGTGACAGCGAGCTTCATAGGGCTAATTCCCTGTGACGGCGAGCTTCGTAGGGCTAATTCCCTGTGACGGCGAGCTTCGTAGGGTTAATTCCCTGTGACGGCGAGCTTCGTAGGGCTAATTCCCCCGTGCTGACATTGATACGTGACGGAGAGCTTCGTAGGGCTAATTCCCCGTGACCGCGAGCTTCGTAGGGCTAATTCCCCGTGACGGCGAGCTTCGTAGGGTTAATTCCCCGTGCTGACATTGATTGTATTTCCACAGCAGTTTTACTGTCATTTGTAATGATGTGTTGTCTGTTCTTCTTCCACAGGAGTTCCTTATAAAACCTTTGGATACATCAATTTAGAAATTACTGATGCTGATTTTAAGAAATGTAGGTGTCTTTTATTAAGTGCTCTCTCAAACATAATATACACACTGATACGTCAGATAATTAATTCTGTTTCTAACTGTCTTTGTGTCCCTGTTGTGTCCCTATTAGGTATGACTGTGTTGAACAAGTCCAAATGGAAAGGTGGAACGATACAAATTGAGCAGGCCAAAGAAACCTTCTTACAGAAGTAAGGATATTCCTATTTGTGTTTCACTACAAACGTCTGTAGGCCTGGGTATCTTCTGAACAAGTGTCGTCTGTAGGCCTGGGTATCTTCTGAACAAGTGTCGTCTGTAGGCCTGGGTATCTTCTGAACAAGTGTCGTCTGTAGGCCTGGGTATCTTCTGAACAAGTGTCGTCTGTAGGCCTGGGTATCTTCTGAACAAGTGTCGTCTGTAGGCCTGGGTATCTATCTGAACAAGTGTCGTCTGTAGGCCTGGGTATCTTCTGAACAAGTGTCGTCTGTAGGCCTGGGTATCTTCTGAACAAGTGTCGTCTGTAGGCCTTGGTATCTTCTGAACAAGTGTCGTCTGTAGGCCTTGGTATCTTCTGAAACAATGTCGTCGTGATGTATCTACATCAGAAGTTGCCAACCGGCCTTCTGGAGCGCTATTACGTGTGCAGGCTTTTGCTCCAGTCCTGTTCTAACACTTCATTTCAGCGAATCAAAGTCCTGAAGGGGAACGAAGACAAGGGCTGTAGGACCAAAGTCCTACAGGAGGGTAGTTCCTCAAAGAGGAGGGTTGGCCAACTCTTGTGTACACAGCGTGATTGAATTGATGTGCGTGTTGTTGTTTTCTACTACTAGATTAGCTCAGGAGCGTCATGAAGCTGCAGAGAAGATCCAGTCACCAAGCGTCAACCACAAAGTCAAACTAGTGGAGTCTATGAAGGAGGCAGGAGTGGAGAACTTCCATATGAAGGCAGCCGTTCCTGGGACAGAGATACCTGGGCACAAGGTGTGTGTGGGGATATATTTGCCTGTATTTTATTATTGTACTAGACTGGTGCCAGATCTAATTGTACTGACTGTGACAACTCCTATGGTCATTGTCATGTGGTGCGACAATGGTCATACAACACAAAGCAAAGCAATCTGAGACTAGGTTATTATTGTACTGTGCCAGAGAATAGTGAGAATACGTGCAGCACTGAATGGCTGTTCTGTGGTCTTTTTTTTAACATCCATGTTTTGTGTTATTTCTATATTATTGTTCTTTTTTCTAGGATTGGGTTGTGAGTAAATTTGGACGAGTCCTCCCAGTTCTTAATCTCAAGTGCCAAGGAAGGAACAAGATATCCTTTTCAAATTGGCCAAATTTCCCTTTTTATGGTTCCAATCTGGAGAGAGAAAAAAACCCGTAGTGAAAGTAGAAATCCTGTCTCGTTGCCTGGTCATCATTTAGTGATGGTGCTTGTTGTTATTTACAGATTCTTATCTTCTCTATAGTTGTCAATGTAGTTCTAAACCGTGAGAAAGCTGTTCGTTGATTACAGCTCAGTGTTCAACACCATAATGCCCTCAAAGCTCATCACTAAGCTAAGGATCCTGGGACTAAACACCTCCCTCTGCAACTGGATCCTGGACTTCCTGACGGGCCGCCCCCAGGTGGTGAGGGTAGGTAGCAACACATCCGCCACGCTGATCCTCAACCCTGGAGCTCCCCAGGGGTGTGTGCTTAGTCCCCTCCTGTACTCCCTGTTCACCCACGACTGCTTGGCAGCGCACGACTCCAACACCATTAAATTTGCCCTGAAGGTGTTAGGCCTAATCACAGACAACGATGAGATGGCCTACAGGGAGGAGGTCAGAGACCTGGCCGCGTGGTGCCAGGACAACAACCTCTGCCTCAACGTGAGTGAGACAAAAGAGCTGATCGTAGACTATAGGAAATGGGGTCACTTTACTCCTACTACCTACATGTACATATTACCTCCACTAACCTGCACCCCTGCACATTGATTCAGTACCGATACCCCCTGTATAAAGTCTCCACATTGACTCTGTACCGGTACCCCCTGTATATAGCCTCCACATTGATTCAGTACCGGTACCCCCTGTATATAACCTCCACATTGACTCTGTACCAGTACCCCCTGTATATAGCCTCCACATTGACTCTGTACCGGTACCCCCTGTATATAGCCTCCACATTGACTCTGTACCGGTACCCCCTGTATATAGCCTCCACATTGACTCTGTACCGGTACCCCCCTGTATATAGTCTCCACATTGACTCTGTACCGGTACCCCCTGTATATAGCCTCCACATTGACTCTGTACCGGTACCCCCTGTATATAGCCTCCACATTGACTCTGTACCGGTACCCCCTGTATATAGCCTCCACATTGACTCTGTACCGGTACCCCCTGTATATAGCCTCCACATTGACTCTGTACCGGTACCCCCTGTATATAGCCTCCACATTGACTCTGTACCGGTACCCCCTGTATATAGCCTCCACATTGACTCTGTACCGGTACCCCCTGTATATAGCCTCCACATTGACTCTGTACCGGTACCCCCTGTATATAGCCTCCACATTGACTCTGTACCGGTACCCCCTGTATATAGCCTCCACATTGACTCAGTACCGGTACCCCCTGTATATAGCCTCCACATTGACTCTGTACCGGTACCCCCTGTATATAGCCTCCACATTGACTCTGTACCGGTACCCCCTGTATATAGCCTCCACATTGACTCTGTACCGGTACCCCCCTGTATATAGCCTCCACATTGACTCTGTACCGGTACCCCCCTGTATATAGCCTCCACATTGACTCTGTACCGGTACCCCCTGTATATAGCCTCCACATTGACTCAGTACCGGTACCCCCCTGTATATAGCCTCCACATTGACTCAGTACCGGTACCCCCTGTATATAGCCTCCACATTGACTCAGTACCGGTACCCCCTGTATATAGCCTCCACATTGACTCAGTACCGGTACCCCCTGTATATAGCCTCCACATTGACTCAGTACCGGTACCCCCCTGTATATAGCCTCCACATTGACTCAGTACCGGTACCCCCCTGTATATAGCCTCCACATTGACTCAGTACCGGTACCCCCCTGTATATAGCCTCCACATTGACTCAGTACCGGTACCCCCTGTATATAGCCTCCACATTGACTCAGTACCGGTACCCCCTGTATATAGCCTCCACATTGACTCAGTACCGGTACCCCCCTGTATATAGCCTCCACATTGACTCAGTACCGGTACCCCCCTGTATATAGCCTCCACATTGACTCAGTACCGGTACCCCCCTGTATATAGCCTCCACATTGACTCAGTACCGGTACCCCCCTGTATATAGCCTCCACATTGACTCAGTACCGGTACCCCCTGTATATAGCCTCCACATTGACTCAGTACCGGTACCCCCTGTATATAGCCTCCACATTGACTCAGTACCGGTACCCCCTGTATATAGCCTCCACATTGACTCAGTACCGGTACCCCCCTGTATATAGCCTCCACATTGACTCTGTACCGGTACCCCCCTGTATATAGCCTCCACATTGACTCTGTACCGGTACCCCCTGTATATAGCCTCCACATTGACTCTGTACCGGTACCCCCTGTATATAGCCTCCACATTGACTCTGTACCGGTACCCCCTGTATATAGCCTCCACATTGACTCTGTACCGGTACCCCCTGTATATAGCCTTGTTTTTGTTTTTTGTATAACTTTTTTTTTAGGAAGTATTTAAAAAAAAAATATTTGATCTGCATTGTTGGTTTAAGGTCTTGTGAGTAAGCATTTCACAGTAAGGTCTACCTACACCTGTTGTTTTCGGCTCATGTGACAAATTATTATATTTTTATTTGAATTGTCACAAAAACAGAATGTTAGTTCCCCTTGACTCCAGTATCACTTCATCAAGTATGATCCGTCGAAACACAGCCACAACATCAAGAAACTCGAGAGTTCATCATCTGAGGTTCCAGAACCGACGCCGGTGTCCCAACTAACGTGGCAAATATCAGGTGGCGACGACGACATCAGTAAGAAGAGAAGAGGAGAGTTCCCACCACAGAAAACACCAGCTGCTAAAAAGAAGAAAGACTGTCCGGACCAATTCGTTGCAAATGGACAGTCTAATAATGTGAAGTGCTGTGGTACCTCTGAGAAAGGTTCAACAGGTCAGAAGTCTAACGGAGAAACCAGACTTCCAACTAAACCTAAACAGACACCGGCCTCTAAGAAACTCCAGACACACGCTTCTGTGTGTGTTTTTGACAGTGGCGATGACTCGGATGGTGACGTTAGGATGTTGGCACAGCTGAGTGCACCGGCGAACGGCCCAGTAGTAGATGAGGATGAAGACAACCTGGAGGTTGTAGGCGATAACTACATACCCAGAACATTCCTTACCCAGCAGAAGACTAAAGATGTCTGCCAGATTCCAGGGGGGTCTTCTAGGAAGAACGAGGAGGATTATGACTCGGCTGATACTGATGAGATCCTCAACTCCAGGAAAACGTCCAGCAGTACCAAGCGGGAACAACTGCCTGAGGTCAGTAAAACACAGGAGAAAACCGAGGTGAATAAGCAAACCAACAACCTGGAAACAGACAGAACTAAAGTAAAAAAGGCTAACAAAGTCCTCCCTAAAAAGGCTGTAAAGAAAGTCTTCCCTATAATGAAAGTCCCTTCCCCAGAGAGTGATAGTGAGGATGAAGAGGGTGAAGAATCTAACTCTTCAAAAGCCGAAAGGACTTATAACGTCCTCCCTAAGAAAAAGGCTATTGAGAAATCCACAACCCCTTCACAATCTGATGATGATGATGATGATTCGGAAGAAGAGAGTGATTCTGACTCTTCAAAAGCCCGAAAGACCGTCAAGAAGGTTGTCTCTAAAAAGAAGACCCCTCCTTCAGAATTATCCTCTGACGATACATCTGAGGCTAGCGCCGATTCTGAATACGAAGCCATGTTTTCTAACTGTCAGAGGTTAGAGTTTTCACTGGACGATCTGCAGCAGCTGGTTAGAGAATCGTTTTTAAAAGGCTTGGACCAGGACAGCGACGACGACGACGATCCGGGATCTGATTCACAACAACCTGGACCAAATCGGGTGTCTGAGGTGCTACGAATAGAACCCCAGGTTACTGCCTCTAAGGCTCCTGTACCGCTGGCTAAGACAGGAAATGGAAACACACCAGAGGAGATTCTGGCAGCCATCTTTGAAGAGGACAACAGCGACGAGGTGAAGAAGAAGAAGGGGAAGAAGAAAACGAACCCGTCAACATCTCTTCCTGCTTTCCAGGGGACCAAGGCTCTCTTAGCCACATCGTCACAAAGTGCCGGACAACACAGTCTAAAAAGACAAGTTGAGGAGGACGGTAAAACGGAGACGTCCTCTAAGAGACAGAAACGTGACAGATTAGTGTCTAAACCCAGTGCCTCAGGTGATGATTCCAAGACTGTGGCAAAACCCTCAGAAACTAAAGGCATAGCTCGTCCTCCTAGCAGCTCGGATAGTGAAGAGACGACCGAGGCACCAGCCCTCAAACAGAAAACTACTTCTAAAACCAAGGCAGAGAGAACTGTTGAGCCAACAGCCCTCAAACAGAAAACTACTTCTAAGGCCAAGGCAGAGAAGAAGTCTGTCCCAGAGGCTAGCTCTACATCCAGCAGCAGCAGTAGTGGTTCCTCCAGTCTGGAGTCAGAGGAAGATGTACCGAACGCCTTTAGGAGTGTACCCGCTAAAAAGACTCAGAAGGCTGAGGTATTCTCTCTCTCTCTCTCTCTCTCTCTCTCTCTCTCGCTCTCTCGCGCTCTCTCTGCTCTCTCTGCTCTCTCTGCTCTCTCTCTCTGCGCTCTCTCTCTCTCTCTCTCTGTGTGCGCTCTCTCTCTCTCTCTCTGTGTGCGCTCTCTCTCTCTCTCTGCTCTCTTCTCTCTCTCTCTCTCTGTGTGCTCTCTCTCTCTGTGCTCTCTCTCTCTCTGTTCTTTTATTGCCTTGTATTTGTTTTTAATCTCTTACGTCAGTAGCCTAACCTACCTGGCTAAATAAAAGGCTAAATAAATAAATGTACTTTAAATAAAGTGTGAATGTTAATGATTTATTAATTGTTGCAGGTGTCTAAGAAGCCCCAGAGTGCTGGTGGGGTTATAGATGCTCAGCAGCAGGACAACCAGAAACGTCTAGCTGCTCAGGAGCAGAGGCAGAAGGAGGTTGAACTACAGAAGAAACTCATACAGGAGGCTCTGGCTAAACTGGTAAGTCACTGGTAGCATGTCACTGGTAGCATGTCACTGGTAGCATGTCACACAAAGTAGCAACGACACAGTACAGTACAAGGCTCTTCTCCTGGTCAGAGCCACCAGTAAGGAGTGTTATCGCTGCTTATGTTCTCTGTTATGTTGTTATCTGGGGGGGTATATATATTCCAGGGACAGAGATAGTTAACCCAGACCTGAACCATTCAGAGCCCTATCCCAGACCTGAACCATTCAGAGCCCTATCCCAGACCTTAACCATTCAGAGCCCTATCCCTTACCTTAACCATTCAGAGCCCTATCCCAGACCTGAACCATTCAGAGCCCTATCCCAGACCTGAACCATTCAGAGCCCTATCCCAGACCTGAACCATTCAGAGCCCTATCCCAGACCTGAACCATTCAGAGCCCTATCCCAGACCTGAACCATTCAGAGCCCTATCCCAGACCTGAACCTTTCAGAGCCCTATCCCAGACCTGAACCTTTCAGAGCCCTATCCCAGACCTGAACCATTCAGAGCCCTATCCCTTACCTGAACCATTCAGAGCCCTATCCCAGACCTGAACCATTCAGAGCCCTATCCCAGACCTGAACCATTCAGAGCCCTATCCCAGACCTGAACCATTCAGAGCCCTATCCCAGACCTGAACCATTCAGAGCCCTATCCCTTACCTGAACCATTCAGAGCCCTATCCCTTACCTGAACCATTCAGAGCCCTATCCCAAACCGTAACCCTTACCTTCTAAATTTGACGTTTGGCGAATGCGGGTGAACGTCTAATCCTGCATTAAGACTGTGAGAGCCTGTTGAATATTACACCAACTCAGCAAGTCTAATGTGGGATATTTATAATTGACACATTGTTTTATTTGTTAATCTCTTTATTGTTGGTTCTTAACTCTACTACATAGCAATGTAAATACTTAAACAAAATAAGAAAATGATTTTGTCAGAATATCCTCGCCCATTTCATGGTGTTTTGGTCAGGATTCAGCTGCTAATGGGAAACACCACATCAAGTTCAGCTCTGATGAGGAAGATGAGGAAGAACAGACTTCTCCTATACCTCCCAACCCCAAGAAGACACTGTTCCAGGACAGCCAGTCGGATGAGGAAGACTCTAGCGATGAAGTATCACCCGCTAGAGGAAAACCAGGCCTTAAAGACAAGGTAATCTGTTTTGCCGTTGTTACAACCATAAACTGTATGAAAGTCATAGGACCACGGAGAAATAACAGCTATGAATGGATTTCTCTTACGACCCCGTGAAGAAATGTTTTTAGCGAAAGGTTACATCTTATTCACCATACTAAACACATGATTGGTAGCATGGTTTCAGATCTGTTGTTTGACTAGCCTGGGTACCGGTCTTATTGTTACCATCATGCCACTTCCTGTTTTGGCATCACAAAGAAGTGGCATGATGGTAACAAACAGACTTGTTCCCAGGCTGGTAATCTGGTTGTTTTACATGTACAGTTAGCTGTTACCTGTTCCAGGCATCTGAGAAGCTGGCGGGCGGCAACCTGTTTGACGACGACGACGATGATGATGATGATGATGAGGAGGAGGAGAAGAGGGATGGGGACAGGTTCCAGATTAAACCTCAGTTTGAAGGAAAAGCTGGAGCAAAGGTGAGCTGGTATTACACAACAGTTGACTCGCTGACTATTGACATTAGGCTGACATTAGGCTGACATTAGGCTGACATTAGGCTGACATTAGGCTGACATTAGGCTGACATTAGGCTGACATTAGGCTGACATTAGGCTGACATTAGGCTGACATTAGGCTGACATTAGGCTGACATTAGACTGACATTAGACTGACATTAGACACGTTTCAGGCTGTTGACATTAGGCTGACATTAGGCTGACATTAGGCTGACATTAGACTGACATTAGACACGTTTCAGGCTGTTGACATTAGGCTGACATTAGGCTGACATTAGGCTGACATTAGACACGTTTCAGGCTGTTGACATTAGGCTGACATTAGGCTGACATTAGGCTGACATTAGACACGTTTCAGGCTGTTGACATTAGGCTGACATTAGGCTGACATTAGACACGTTTCAGGCTGTTGACATTAGGCTGACATTAGGCTGACATTAGACACGTTTCAGGCTGTTGACATTAGGCTGACATTAGACACGTTTCAGGCTGTTGACATTAGACTGACATTAGGCTGACATTAGGCTGACATTAGGCTGACTATTGACATTAGACACGTTTCAGGCTGTTGACATTAGGCTGACATTAGGCTGACATTAGACACGTTTCAGGCTGTTGACATTAGGCTGACATTAGGCTGACATTAGACACGTTTCAGGCTGTTGACATTAGGCTGACATTAGACACGTTTCAGGCTGTTGACATTAGACTGACATTAGGCTGACATTAGGCTGACATTAGGCTGACATTAGGCTGACTATTGACATTAGACACGTTTCAGGCTGTTGACATTAGGCTGACATTAGGCTGACATTAGACACGTTTCAGGCTGTTGACATTAGACACGTTTCAGGCTGTTGACATTAGGCTGACATTAGACACGTTTCAGGCTGTTGACATTAGGCTGACATTAGGCTGACATTAGGCTGACATTAGGCTGACATTAGACACGTTTCAGGCTGTTGACATTAGACTGACATTAGGCTGACATTAGGCTGACATTAGACAAGTTTCAGGCTGTTGACATTAGGCTGACATTAGACACGTTTCAGGCTGTTGACATTAGACTGACATTAGGCTGACATTAGACACGTTTCAGGCTGTTGACATTAGACTGACATTAGGCTGACATTAGGCTGACATTAGACACGTTTCAGGCTGTTGACATTAGACTGACATTAGGCTGACATTAGGCTGACATTAGACACGTTTCAGGCTGTTGACATTAGACTGACATTAGGCTGACATTAGACTGACATTAGACACGTTTCAGGCTGTTGACATTAGACTGACATTAGGCTGACATTAGACACGTTTCAGGCTGTTGACATTAGTCGGTGCCTACGTCTGAAATGACACCCTGTTCTCTAAGTTGTATTGTATCAAAGTGTCTGCTAAATGACACCCTGTTCTCATTGTTGTTATGTCGGCTATTTACGTTTTTTTGTCATTTACCAGATGCTCTTATCCAGAGAGATTTACATTATTTTTACTTGTTGTATTTTTTTGTGGGACCGTCTGGCTAACTGTTGACCTTCTACTGTTGACCTTCTACTGTTGACCTTCTACTGTGTTGACCTTCTACTGTGTTGACCTTCTACTGTCGACCTTCTACTGTCGACTTTCTACTGTTGACTTTCTACTGTTGACCTTCTACTGTTGACCTTCTACTGTGTTGACCTTCTACTGTGTTGACCTTCTACTGTGTTGACCTTCTACTGTGTTGACCTTCTACTGTCGAGCTTCTACTGTCGAGCTTCTACTGTCGAGCTTCTACTGTGTTGACCTTCTACTGTGTTGACCTTCTACTGTGTTGACCTTCTACTGTGTTGACCTTCTACTGTCGACCTTCTACTGTCGACCTTCTACTGTCGTCCTTCTACTGTTGACCTTCTACTGTTGACCTTCTACGGTTGACTTCTACTGTTGACAAAGAAGAAAAAAGTACAACTGTAAGTCTCTCTGGATAAGAGCGTCTGATATGTAAATAGCCGACGTAATAACGAAGAAAATATGGTCATTTAGAAAACCACTTTCATCCAAAACAACTTCCAGAACTGTTAGCAAACAGCATATTCAGTCACATATATATATATATATTTATTTATTTATTTATTTATTATTTACTACTTAATTATCTTTCCTTTCAAACTGTTTTATTCAAAATGTTTGTAGCTCATGCAACTGCAGTCGAGGTTTGGAACAGATGAGCGTTTCCAGATGGACCACAGGTTTATTGACAGTGATGAAGATGAAGATGAACCAGGTGAGGCAGATCGACTGTCCTATTGGAGGGTTCTTTCTCTCTCTGAAAATCCCATTCCTAAACCCTCTCTAGACACTGCCTTTTTTTTTTTTTTTTTTTCCAGTGCTTTTATGGTTTTGATTTGTTTACTCTTTTTATTTTATTTCCTTGACAGAGGAAGAGTCGTCTCAGCCGGAGAGAGAGTGTGAGCTGGAAGAGGAAAAGAAGAAAAGTCTAGACATCTTAAATAATCTCCTCAACATCAACATACAACCCTCTGACCCTAATAAACCTACAGCCAAGGGCAAGACGTTCAGGTCAGTCAGAACTCACTGGAGTTCATGTCACTATGTCAGAACGGTGTCTGAAATGGTACCCTGTTCCCTATGTAGGGTTCTAGTGCACTATGGGGCCGCTGGTCAACAGTAGGGCACTATGGGGCCCCCTGGTCAACAGTAGGGCACTATGGGGCCCCCTGGTCAACAGTAGGGCACTATGGGGCCCCTGGTCAACAGTAGGGCACTATATAGGGAATAGAATGCCATTTCAGACACAGGTTGCATAACACTCTAACCTCAACAGCCCGAGGCGTGTCTGCCAGTCTAATGTTGTCAGATTACTGTATGAGGGCAAGATGACTCTGATACAGGTCAAATAATATTGTTTCTGATACAGGTCAAATGCTCTTGTTCCCCATTTCTGATATTTTGTATTTTCACAGCATGTTTAATGTTGTGATGCTTTTTTCTGTTGTTGCAGAGATATCTCAGCGTTGCAGTATGACCCGACCAAAGAGGAGCACGCTGCTTTTGAAACTAAGAATGTCGAGCCCAAGAAAGACAGGTATCTGCTTCATAAGAACAAAAAAAGCCCGTTGTCATAGTAACAAAAGGAAAAATCAGGAAATCTAATTTGATTTGTAGTTCTGGACCAGCTCTTATGCATTTTCTTTTTAAATTAAGTCAAATGTTTTCATGACAAAAGTTCCCTGTATGTATAAACAAGGATTCCTTGAACAAATTAGCCCCACCTACTACACGCAAAGTAGCCCCGCCTTCTACACGCAAAGCAAAGTAGCCCCACCTACTACACGCAAAGTAGCCCCGCCTTCTACACGCAAAGCAAAGTAGCCCCGCCTTCTACACGCAAAGCAAAGTAGCCCCGCCTTCTACACGCAAAGCAAAGTAGCCCCGCCTTCTACACGCAAAACAAAGTAGCCCCGCCTTCTACACGCAAAGCAAAGTAGCCCCGCCGACTACACGCAAAGCAAAGTAGCCCCGCCGACTACACGCAAAGCAAAGTAGCCCCGCCGACTACACGCAAAGTAGCCCCGCCTTCTACACGCAAAGCAAAGTAGCCCCGCCTTCTACACGCAAAACAAAGTAGCCCCGCCTTCTACACGCAAAGCAAAGTAGCCCCGCCGACTATACGCAAAGCAAAGTAGCCCCGCCGACTACACGCAAAGCAAAGTAGCCCCGCCGACTACACGCAAAACAAAGTAGCCCCGCCGACTACACGCAAAGCAAAGTAGCCCCGCCTTCTACACGCAAAGCAAAGTAGCCCCGCCGACTACACGCAAAGTAATGATGGATGAAAAGTACACTGTGTTTCTCCTCTGTCTGTACAGTAGGGAAAGTCACTGTTATTATCACAGTCTGCCTTTTAACGTCATCCTTCTACAAACTAAATCATGTAGCGTTCAGGGGTCCTCCTGAGTGGCGCAGCGGTCTAAGACACTGCATCGCAGTGCTAGAGGCGTCACTACAGACCCGGGTTCGATCCCAGTCTGTGTCGCAGCCGGCCGCGACTTGGAGACCCATGAGGTGTCGCACAATTGGCCCAGCGTAGTCCGGGCTAGGGGAGGGTTTGGCCCGGCCGGCCGGGATGTCCTTGTCCCATCGCGCACTAGCGACTCCTGTGGCGGGCCGGGTCGCAGTGCACGCTGACACGGTCGCTAACTGTACGGTGTTTCCTCCGACACATTGGTGCGGCTGGCTTCCGGGGTTAAGCGAAGAAGCAGTGCGGCTTGGCGGGGTTGTGTTTCAGAGGACACACGGCTCTCGACCTCCGTCTCTCTCGAGCCCGTACGGTAGTTGCAGCGATGAGACAAGACTGTAACTACCAATTTAGATATCATAAAAACAAAGAGTAGGTGCAGCGTTGAGGTGAGGTACATGTTTTACTAAGTTGTTCTTGTCCCATGTGTTAATTACAGTAAACTAGCAAGGAAGAAGAAGCGAGAGGAGGCTGAGAAGCTGCCCGAGGTCTCTAGGGCGATGTATTACGATGTGTCCATGGATCTGAAGGAGGTGTTTGGAACCTCCAAGGAGGAGCAAACGGAGGAGGAGGAGGAGAAGAATGTGGCCTGGGATAAAGAAGAGGAAGAGACCAGTCAGGCGACGGCAGTAGATCCAGTAATGGTGTCATCTCACCTGTCAACCATTGAGGGAGAGTCGTCAGGCTTCAAGTTCTCATTCTTTGGGGGTGACACGGCAGCCGAAACAACCACTGAAAAAGGTAACTTGCGTTGTCTGTTTTTACGGTTTCTTTTTTTCTTTTAATGCAACCAGCTGTCTTTGCTCTTACCGGTTAAGTCTTGGCGTTCTGTAAACGGCATCTTCCTCTGTTCAAACTCATTACACAGGACCAGTAGTTTTTATGACCATGTGATGGACCATTACTGGTTTTCCTCTGGTCTGACCCCCCCTGGGTCTACCTCTGGTCTGACCCCCCTGGGTTTTCGTCTGGTCTGACCCCCATAGCCCCACACCTGCCAGTTGTCAGTACACACAGCAGCAGCGTGATCTTTGACGTCCAGTTTAGTGTCTGTCTCCGTCTCTGGTTGTCCCTCTCCAGAGGAGTACCGTATCGAGACGCTCAAGGGGGCCAAGGTGTCATGGCAGGTGGACCCTCGTTTCCAGGACAGCAGTGATGAAGAGGAGGAGGAAGAGGAGGAACAGACTGACACCACTACACCCACAGAGTAATTAATACCTTATAGCCACTTGTCTTTTTATTAACTACTTACAGCTTCAGAGTAACATCAATCAGGGGCCCTGTTTACCTGTATCGATACAGTTAGAGCCCTGTTTACCTGTATCGATACAGTTAGGGCCCTGTTTACCTGTATCGATACAGTTGGGGCCCTGTTTACCTGTATCGATACAGTTGGGGCCCTGTTTACCTGTATCGATACAGTTGGGGCCCTGTTTACCTGTATCGATACAGTTGGGGCCCTGTTTACCTGTATCGATACAGTTGGGGCCCTGTTTACCTGTATCGATACAGTTGGGGCCCTGTTTACCTGTATCGATACAGTTGGGGCCCTGTTTACCTGTATCGATACAGTTGGGGCCCTGTTTACCTGTATCGATACAGTTAAATGGTAAATACGTCCCTGTTAGGTCCCTGTTTACCTGTATCGATACAGTTGGGGCCCTGTTTACCTGTATCGATACAGTTGGGGCCCTGTTTACCTGTATCGATACAGTTGGGGCCCTGTTTACCTGTATCGATACAGTTAAATGGTAAATACGTCCCTGTTAGGTCCCTGTTTACCTGTATCGATACAGTTGGGGCCCTGTTTACCTGTATTGATACAGTTGGGGCCCTGTTTACCTGTATCGATACAGTTGGGGCCCTGTTTACCTGTATCGATACAGTTGGGGCCCTGTTTACCTGTATCGATACAGTTGGGGCCCTGTTTACCTGTATCGATACAGTTGGGGCCCTGTTTACCTGTATCGATACAGTTGGGGCCCTGTTTACCTGTATCGATACAGTTGGGGCCCTGTTTACCTGTATCGATACAGTTGGGGCCCTGTTTGCCTGTATCGATACAGTTACATGGTAAATACGTCACTGTTTACCTGTATCGATACAGTTGGGGCCCTGTTTGCCTGTATCGATACAGTTGGGGCCCTGTTTGCCTGTATCGATACAGTTGGGGCCCTGTTTACCTGTATCGATACAGTTGGGGCCCTGTTTGCCTGTATCGATACAGTTGGGGCCCTGTTTGCCTGTATCGATACAGTTACATGGTAAATACGTCACTGTTTACCTGTATCGATACAGTTGGGGCCCTGTTTGCCTGTATCGATACAGTTGGGGCCCTGTTTGCCTGTATCGATACAGGTTGGGGCCCTGTTTGCCTGTATCGATACAGGTTGGGGCCCTGTTTGCCTGTATCGATACAGGTTGGGGCCCTGTTTGCCTGTATCGATACAGGTTGGGGCCCTGTTTGCCTGTATCGATACAGGTTGGGGCCCTGTTTGCCTGTATCGATACAGGTTGGGGCCCTGTTTGCCTGTATCGATACAGGTTGGGGCCCTGTTTGCCTGTATCGATACAGGTTGGGGCCCTGTTTGCCTGTATCGATACAGGTTGGGGCCCTGTTTGCCTGTATCGATACAGGTTGGGGCCCTGTTTGCCTGTATCGATACAGGTTGGGGCCCTGTTTGCCTGTATCGATACAGGTTGGGGCCCTGTTTGCCTGTATCGATACAGGTTGGGGCCCTGTTTGCCTGTATCGATACAGGTTGGGGCCCTGTTTGCCTGTATCGATATAGGTTGGGGCCCTGTTTACCTGTATCGATACAGGTTGGGGCCCTGTTTACCTGTATCGATACAGTTACAAGGTAAATACATCATGGTCATTGATAGAAAATAATATTATTTAGTCAACCTGGGGACTTCTGGATATTGATTATGATGATATTAAATGGGTTGCTTTGACAGTGCTGTCAGTGTATGGATTTTGTTAACTGTTTGTTTCTGTTCATTAGAGAGCCGCTGGCGTCAAAGAAAGCTTTCTTCTTTTTCCAGCTCGACGATAAACGGTTAAAAGGTAACGTTAGGCCTTTTTCAACAGTCACAACACACTTTGCTAAGGGAACTTTGTTTTACGTTTCAACATAAAAAAAAATTTAAAAATGTTTTTAAAGTATAAAACATATAAACACAATATCAACATGACACTTTTGTTTTGTCCAATCAGAGGGGCCTAAAGCGTTCTGCAGGTCATCCAAGCTGGAGGACCAAAGAGAGGAGTGGGAGAAGAAGAGGACAGGGCTCAAAGAGGTCAGGCCCTATCTGTCTGTCTGTCTGTCTGTCTGTCTGTCTGTCTGTCTGTCTGTCTGTCTGTCTGTCTGTCTGTCTGTCTGTCACTTTAATGGACTTAAAACTATTCTACACTTGCTTTTAGAATGTCAAATTACATTAAATAAGATTTTTAATATAACTAAAATGATTCCTTTGTAAAATGATTGTCAGTAAAGCAAAAAAAGTACTTATGTATGTATGTATACAATAATTCACCAATGTTTTTCTGATGGTTTTTTTCCCCCTCCAGGAGTACCGTAAAAAACACAAGGATGCGAGAAGGAAGCTGAAAACCTCCCAAAGAAACTGACACACAAGAATCCACAAGACATTGAGAGGACATCTTGTTTGACGCCATCTTACCCGACTGAGATATGCCTAACAACCATGACAACCATGACTTCTCTTCAACCAAGACTTCTCTTCAGACCATTTCAAATAATGTTTTGACTTTAGGGATGTTACTTTTTATTATGTTAACTTCTAAGCTCCAACTGCAATCCTGTTACCAGCAAAGTTTGTTGTTTTTTTTTTTATCAAAAAGGAACATGGCCGTTTACCAATAAAACCACATTCATTTTCCGCCACCAGGGGACAGGACTGTGTTGTTTTAACTCAGACGGTGTTGTTGACTTCCTTGAGGTGGTGAGGGAGACTGAAGTTGTCCCTAGATGCTGGTCTCGGGTCATTTTTGCATTTTCCCCCACTCTAATTGTTAACGTTAGGATTGGGGAAAGGGAAGCTGATCTGTACCTAGGGGAAACTACACTCCCTGGAGTGAGGGAGACTGCTGTCCACATCTAGATCCATCTCCATTTACAATACATAATGATGTGAATCTGATCTGTACTACAGAATTGCATGGTTGTAATTTGATTTGTCTCTTTTCTATGGAGAATTAAAAACCCAGAATATCTTTTCAATTGTGATTTTTATTATTTAAGCCATTTGGATCACTGGTTGGAGAAAGGACTTTTTGTGTTATTTTGAGATTTTCCATGAACAATTTTAGTGGGTAGTGTGTTTTCTCAATTATCTTTACTAATAAGTGAACAGTGACTACAGAGTACGGCCCTTAATGTTATGGACGCTATATCAGTTACACCTTTTATTGGCGTCTCAATGACTATATCTAAGTTACACCTTTATTGGCGTCTCAATGGCTATATCTAAGTTACACCTTTATTGGCGGCACCAGTGGCTATACCTAAATTACACCTTTATTGGCGTCTCAATGGCTATATCAGTTACACCTTTATTGGCGTCTCAATGGCTATATCTAAGTTACACCTTTATTGGAGTCTCAGTGGCTATATCTAAATTACACCTTTATTGGCGGCACCAGTGGCTATACCTAAATTACACCTTTATTGGAGTCTCAGTGGCTATATCTAAATTACACCTTTATTGGAGTCTCAGTGGCTATATCTAAATTACACCTTTATTGGCGTCTCAATGGCTATATCTAAGTTCCACCTTTATTGGCGGCACAAGTGGTCACTGAATGGTGTGATGAGCGTGTAAAACCATGTAAACCATATACCACGGTGATCGTCTCAGTCACCAGATCGCAACCCTATTGAACACTTATGGGAGATTCTGGAGCGGCGCCTGAGACAGCGGTTTCCACCACCGTCAACAAAAACACCAAACGATGGAATTTCTGGTGGAAGAATGGTGCCACATCTCTCCAATAGGAGTTCCAGACACTTCTAGAATCGAGGCTATGCCAAGTTGCACTGAAGCTGTTCTGGCAGCGTGTGGTGGCCCAACATCCTATTAAGACACTATGTTGGTGTTTTTTTTGTATTTTTGCAGTTAACTATGTTATTCCACATGTACCGTTTGCTGTCAAAGTGTCTCTCAGAGCCTTATCAGTCTTCTGTGTTACTTTCCATCACATACAGCCTTCAGGAACAGTTACAGGTGAAGTCGAAGTTTACATTCACCTTTAGCCAAATACATTTAAACTCAGTTTACTCACAATTCCTGACATTTAATCCTAGTAAAAATTCCCTGTCTTAGGTCAGTTAGGATCACCACTTTATTTTAAGAATCTGAAATGTCAGAATAATAGTAGAGAGAATTATTTATTTCAGCTTTTATTTCTTTCATCACATTCCCAGTGGGTCAGAAGTTTACATACACTCAATTAGTATTTGGTAGCATTACCTTTAAATTGTTTAACTTGGGTCAAATGTTTCAGGTAGCCTTCCACAAGCTTCCCACAATAAGTTGGGGGAGGACATTTCTCCAAAAAGTACGATCTTTGTCCCCATGTGCAGTTGCAAACTGAGGTCTGGCTTTTTTATGGCGGTTTTGGAGCAGTGGCTTCTTCCTTGTTGAGCGGCTTTTCAGGTTATGTCGATATAGGACTCGTTTTACTGTTGATATAGATTTTTTTTTCTGAGGTCTTGACTGACATCTTTTGATTTTCTTATGATGTCAAGCAAAGAGGCACTGAGTTTGAAGGTAGGCCTTGAAATACATCTACAGGTACACCTCCAATTGACTCAAATGATGTCAATTAGCCTATCAGAAGCTTCTAAAGCCATGACATCCTTTTCTGGAATTTTCC